>NC_051395.1:41832953-41833957 GCF_015228065.2 Penaeus monodon | reverse complement strand
TCTCCCATAACAGCAGTCTTGTTTTTGTCGGGTAAACCAGGTGGGGACCTCCTTGCGAAGGAGGGGGTCCGGTCTACCTTCCCCCAAGGTGGGTAGCCTGAACCCACTAAACCCATTCCTGGATTTTAGATTTTGTGCCTTGAACTCTGTCTCAGAGCCATGGCTTTGGAATTGGCTGCAGAGATCTTTAGTCCTGTGGGAGAAGAGTGTATATATATATATATATTTATATATATATGTTTGCCTCACTCCGAGCGGCGGGATTAGGTCCTTCCCGTTTGGCTCGTACACCTCGTGGGGAACGAGGGTTCGGCCTTTACATCGCCGCGGCGCACAAAAGGAAACCCAGCCAAAAATTCAGCAGTTGTCCTGTGAATTTTGACTTGTGTGCTCCCTTCCGTCATGTGACCTCGCCTGCCCCACTGGGTCCTCTCTCTCTCTCCCCCATGCTTCGGTTTGTACATATTATGTTATGTGTATGTGTAGTGTAGTGTGGTGCCTCTTAGCAGTAAAACTCTTTGTATGTTTCCTCTGGTGTTTTTCGTTGACGACCGCTCTGATCCTTCACTTTTTAAAGGCGAAGCCTGACATTGGCGACCTTGCCAGGATCAGACGGTCTGGAAAACGGCACCCTGAGGAACTACGTGAAGGAAGGCGAACAGCTGGGCCTTGAAGACATGGCCTTTTTACATTACACACAGGAGAGGATCGACGCAGTTACTGGCCCTGTACTCCCGGAAACGGGAGATACAGAGGCAGCTGTGGGAAGGGGCAGCGTCGCAGGAACCGTGAAGAGGACAGGCGTCGGGAGGCAGAGCAAGCGCTATGGAGGAACGTGAGCCCCCGCTTTTGGCCTTGCTCTGGCCCTCCTTATGCGAGGGAGCACGTCGTCCGGGAGAATCAAGTCCCGGGAGTAGAGCACTGGCCAGAGGAGCGACTGGCCACGGAAACGCACCTGGACGCGATCCGTCTGCCCAGGGAACCGTCGCAGCGGGGATCCTGTC
>NC_051395.1:41810453-41827953 GCF_015228065.2 Penaeus monodon | reverse complement strand
CCCAGGGCGTCTTTTTCGTTTGAAAAGGGGCGCCCCCTACGAAAAAAAAAAAATAAAGGAAAGTTTTTATTTTTTTATTTTATGTTTTTTTTCCCCTACAACTCCATTCCTCGACTCGATTTAGCCCCCTTTAATGCTTTTTTCCGAAATTTTTACGCCCCTTTGCACATATTTTCCTTTCTTTGCTCATTTTATTTTGATAAGTTTAAGTATTACGAAAAGGGGTGGTCACAATCACTCTTCGTGGTGAAGGGCCCGCTCATGATACGGACCCGACCCACAGGGTTTCTGTGTTTTTTCCCTAGTTTGCGGACCTAAGCGTCCGGCCTCCTTTTCGGCACAAGTAACTTCTTTTTCTATTTTTTGTGCGCTATTACACTTGGTAGCGTCTTATATAAGAAAAATAAAATGTGCGAAACAGTCTTTTCCCAAAGCATTCGCCAAAAAATAAAAAATTAAAAGTTTTATTAGGGGATGAAATGTAAAACAAAACAGGTAAATAAAACATCACTTCATAAAACTTTAAAAAAAATTAAATAAATTGGGATACTTTACTCTATCAATTGTTTCTTCATCAAAGAAAGTCAAAATTTTTTTTTTATGTTCACTTCCTCATTCTAACGTGTTTTTAAAATCATTTCCATTTTAAAGCCCTTCATTTATTTTCTAATGACGGAAAACCCGAAAAAAAAAAAAAAAGCAAAAAGGTTCAAATCCCTTTTATTATTAAATTAAATCGGAAACAACAAAAGAAAAGAAAAAAAAACCTCCGAAAAAAAAACAAAAAAACAAAAATATCAAAAATAACAAAAAATGGGGGCCAATCTTAAATAAAACGAATAAAAAACCCAATTACCTCTAATTCTGCAGACTCACTGTTTCTCCTTTTAAAATGCACGAAAAATAAAAAAAAAAAAAAGCACAAAAAAAAATCCGAGAGCAACGGGGGTTATCTGGGGGCCGACCGGGGGAAAAAGTTAAAGAGCCGAACCTTCGCTCTAAAGCAATTTTGCCTAACCCTATTTTCAAACAAGGTCTGCCCGAGTTTCCGCCCCAAAACATTTCCCGTTAAACTCCTCTCCTCTCTTGTTTCCTTTAAAATAAATTATCTATAATTTTGCCGCGGTTTTTTTAAAAAAAAATTAAAGCATTAAATGGGAAAAATATCATAAATAACAACACTTAAGGGAAAAAATTCCCCAAAAAATTTAAAAAAACGAAAATTTTTTCCCGGGGTAGTAGGTTTGCGTCCAATTCCTTTTTGGAAAATTTTCCCCTTGCCTTTCCTTCGCCTCTTGGGCGCCACTTTCCCGTATCTGAGGGCAAATGACTTTCCCTGCAGCCTCGAGGGGGGACATCTGACGTTTTACCCGTTTTTTGGGAAATTTCAAAAATAAAGATTTTCCCCGGGGCTCCCATTCCTACGACCCCCTTCAGTGCTTTATTTTTTTTTTTATTATATTAAATTTTTAATATTTTAAAATATTTTATTTTTACAACATGGCCTTTTTGTCCAAGGGAAAAAAAAATTTTTTTCGGATAGAAAGAAAAAAAATTTTTTCAAAAGAAAAGGGGTTGGAAAGGGTTTTAAAAATTTTAGATTTCAATTTTCAGGCCAAAAGATTTCAATAGAAATTTAAAATTCGATAAGGTTTTAAAAAATTATATTTTTTTTAAATTTCCCCTAATCCCTTTAAAATAAAAAACCTCTTTATTTTATTTTGTCACACACACACCAAATTTCAACAAAACCAACCACCCCCAAAGGGGGAAACACCCCAAACCACCCAAACCCACCACTCTTTTCCTTAAAAAATTTTCTTTTTTTAATTAATTTTTCTTATTAGGGGTGTTTGATTATTTAATATAAATCTAATATAATTTTTTAATTTCTTTAATTATTAATTTTTTAAATTTAAAGGGTTTTATCAGAATCATCAATACCTTTTCCTAGGGGTGATCCCATTAAAAACAGTTTTTGGTTTTTTTGGTGGTTGTTGGTTTTTTGGTTGTTTTTGGGGGCTTTTTTTTTTGGGGGGTTGGAAATCGCTTAAAATTTTCCCGAAAATAGTTTGAGTGCAATGCATTGGGTATTTAAGTGGTTTTATTTTGGGGAAAAAAAAATATTTAAATTACAATTGATAAATTTCATAATAAAATTTTTTTTCCCCCCATTTTTTTTTTTATCCCCACTTTAAATTTTGTGTATATCTTTTTTTTTTTTAAATACTGGGTTGGTGTTTGTTTTTTTTGGGTTTTGTTTTGTGTGGTTTTTGTGAAAGGGGTTTTGTGGTGGGAAAGTTTTGAATAAAACGGAAAACACAAACCCCAACCAACATTTCAATAGAAATTCAGAATAAATACCAATAAGAATATAATATATATATATATATATAATATATTATTATATATATATATATATGTGTGTTTGTTTTTTGTTTTTTGTGTGTGTGTTGGTATTTTTGGGGTTTTGTTTGTTTTGTTTTTTTTTTGTGTTGTGAATTCAAAAAAACCCACACACCCAAACAACCAACCAAAACACACACAACTAATTACTTAATTATTAATGTTTTATTTAATGAAATTATTTAATTTTTTTATATTATTTTTAAATTTTAATATATTATATTGTTGAAATCTATATAATATGAAATTACACATATTTTTTGGGGTTTTTTTTTTACAACTTAATTTTTTTCAGTTCACCCTGTCCATGCCCAAAGGGGGGTTTTTCAAATTTTTTCAGCACGAGTAAAAGGGTTCAAGGGGGTAAAAAAAGTTTCCAGTCCTCCCCCTTGTTTTCCTTTTCCCCTTAGAATCCCCGGGATAAAAAATCTTTAAATGCTTTTTCCTGTCTTCTCTGAGGTTCCAAATGGTAGTTTTATTAACAATTGCAAACTATTATTTGGTAATATTTAACCTTATATTTTATTTTTAACAATTATTAAAACTATTATATTTTTTAAATGTATAAAATGGGAAATTTTAAATTTTTTTTTTTTTTTAAGTAAATTTTAAAAATTTCTTATTTTTTTTTAATTTCTTTAAGCAAGGGCGGGGGGTTTATTCAAATGATCCCCTCCCACAGGTCGTGCGTTCCCCAAGGCCCCGGAAGGGCGGGGCCCCCCTGGGCGCCCCTTTTACCGAGGTAGCGGGCGTTTAGGGGCACTGCTGGTTCCGTCTTCTTTACACTCAGAATTTGAACCTTTGTTTTGATTTTTTATTCCACCAACAACCCCTTCCCCACAAAACATGAATTTAAAAAAATTAATATTAAAATTATAACAATTATATTTAAATTTTAAAAAATTAAACATATAAAAATTTATTTAAATAAAATTTTTATAAAATTATTATATATATATTATATATATAATATATTATATTAAAAAAATTATTTATATATATATATATATTATATATATAATAAATATAAAATATTATATTTATTACTCTTTACCCCAATCTCCTTATATAAATAATTCCGGTTCCCCTATTAAAACCCCCTAAATCCCCCCCTTTTAAATCTTTTCTAATAGCCCCCCCCCAATTAATTTCCTTATTTCTTTCCTCAAAATTCTCTTATATTAAAAATAATTAAAAACCCATTATTTAAATTTGATAAAATAATTTAAGTATAACTATAAAAGGAAATTTATTTCTATAAAATTACATATATTAATATTATATATATATATATATATATATATATAATATATATATATATTTATATTATTTTATTAATATTACATTTAAATTATAATAATATATATATTTTATATTACTATTTAATTATATTAAATATATATTTAATTATTATATAATATATATTTAAAACCCATATTTTCATTTTAATATAATATATATTATATTATATATATATATTAAATAAATATATATAAAAAATTAAAATTAAAATATTAAAACAAAAAAAAAAACTATTATTATATATATATTATATATATATATATATATATTATATATTATATATTATATATAAAATATTCACCCACATTTTTTCCCCTTTTTCGGTCTGCATTCTAGTGCATTCGCTCCACGACCGTCTTTGGCCCTTCAAGGTCATTTTTTTCCCCATTTTTTTTATTATATATATTTTTTTTCTATGAAATTTATTTTTTTTCTTAAAAATTCATTGTTTTTTTCGTTTTAATGAACGTTTGTACCTTGCTGATGTGAAATTTATTGATCCACCACTTTTCCATTTTCAGTTTTATTTTTTTTCTGCTAAATACACCTCTACTTGGGTGTCTTATCAAACAAGTGAAGACAATATCTATCTTATATAAAGGTCACCAGCACTCCATAACTTTTCGGCCCCCGTGCGGGGTGGGCAGGGGTGTAGGACCCCCGAACAGCAGTCGTAAACCGCTGGCTCGTCTTGCCAACCCGGACAAACCCCTAGCCTACTGTGCAGGTCAGTCAGCGTAAAGGGGGTGGTTGCATTTTACTTCAGTTGACGCTTTTCGTAGTTAGGTGACAGGTTGCTTGGTCTGATTCTGGGTCTTGGGATTTTTCTGTAAAGAGATCGTAAGGACAAAGGGAAATTTTGTCATTTAAAATCAGATTCGTCACTTTTTATTGGCATTATCACATTATTGATTCTGCCGGGGATTCGGGGGGTTGAAGAAAATTTTTTTTTATTAATAAACAAAGTCAAAATTTATTACTGATTCTTAGTGACACCCACTTTTAAATACAATTTAAATCTCCTTTAATCAGTTCTTCACTCCATGCCCATTTCCCCCATTTTCATATCTTCTCTCGCACCATCCCCCAACCCTCCTCTATGACTTTTCACCTTGTCTCCTCTGCTCTTACGGATACCTAAGGTGAGCGTGGCCGTCTGGGCCCAGGCGACGTGTGCCCTGACCTGTGCCTCGCGAAACCGCCGGGATGACGGGGGAAGCCAACCTGCTGTGGTCGGGGGCGTCCACCTGCACCCCGGCGACCTTCACCTCACCGTCTATGCGCACAAACCCCCCACGAAGTAATTTAAAATTTGATATTATGCTTTCGGGGAAAAAATCAAAATTTACTGCCTGCTGGGGCAATTTGCTTGGTTCCCGCCTGTCCGGGTCCTCCTGCCCCGCTGCCAGTTCCCCGGGAACTTTTGCTTATGTAACCTTTTACACCCCCCCTTTACATGGACGCAGGACATGCAGACGCTGGGGAAATGTTTGGGATCGGGAAGGCTTCCAAAAGAGCGGGTGGACCTTACCTCCGGCCTCCTACGCCCCCGGGGGAATCCAGACCAAGATCATTTTCACAAAGAGACCCGGGAGTTCCGCCAGGACCTCCCAGGGGCTTCCTTTTTCCCGTCTGTGCACGTATTCGCGTGACCCAAAGACTGGTGGGTCGGGTTCCCTCGCCTTCGCTCTCCGCAGAAACCTTTCTGTCTGTCCTGTCTCTTTCTCTGTCTCTTTTTCTGTCTCTGTCTCGTCTTGTTTCCTGTCCGGCTTTGTCTCTCGTTTCGCTTCTCTGTCTTCTCTATGTCTCTGCCCTCTTCTCTGTCTCTTTTTCTCTCTCTGTACTCTCTCTGTGTCCTCTCTTTTCCCCTCTCTTCTCCCCTTCTCTCTCTCTCCTCTTCCCTCCCCCTCTTCTCTTCTCTCTCCCCCTCTCTCTCTCTCTTTTTCTCTCTCCTCTCTCTCTTCTCTTTTCTGTCTTTCTCTAGCCCCTTTTTCTCAAATCACCCCGTTGTATCAGTGGTTTATACTCCACCATTTTCCCTTTGCCAAGTGACAGCGGGCGCTTCCTCTCCTCAGGGCCGGTGGGAGAGGACGACACGATCGGAAGGGCCCCGTCTCCCCGGTCCCCCCGAAATTGCCCCGGGGAGGTGTAATTTTTTCTGACTTCAGGTCCTTTTATAAATATTTATTATTTAAAATGAAATATTATATATATATATTTATATATATATATATTTATATATATTATATATATTTTAATTATATATATATATATATATATATATATATATATATATTTTTTTGTTTTTTTTTTTTTTTTGTTGTGTGTGTGTGGGGTTGTGTGGTGTGTTTGTGTGTGTTTGTTTTTTTCCAGTATTGCCCCAAGCAATTTTTTTTTGTGTGGCCATATATGATACATATAGAGGTTACTTAAATAGCAAATATTTTGTTCATAACCATTTTTTGGGTTTAGATACTGCGAAAAAATTATTCGACCTTTAAGAATCGTGAAAATCAAAATATATTTTTTTTCAAAGATTACTTATGATGCTAACATTGCATATATTCGAGATAAAAAGGGAAACTCCAATGTTAAAACACTTGTGTATTATGATTCCGATGTATAAAGGAAATTTAATTCCAAAGAAGTTTTAAGAGCTGAATGGGTTTTGCGGAAAAAGTTGTACTCATTTATTAATATATATCCATAAACTGAAAAAATTCGAAAAAGAGGGATCATAATTTCATCCATAACTACCCATCCTTCCGTACCGCGAGAATACTTTTACCACTGGTGCATAAAGCCCTGCTTGCACTTCATGCTCTCGTGCCCCCATACCCCTTTCGCAGGCTTCCGCCCACGTTCGGGCCCGGCCCGGGTAAAGTGTACAGCGCGCCGGGAGTGGGAGCTCCTCGGGGAACAAAAGTGCGAGATGAACGCAGGCGTGGAGGAAGGCTTCCTATCGAGGGGGCGTCCCCCTGGCACTGCACAGCACGTGGTCGTATCCGCCCGCGCCCTCGACCCCCCCTTGTAACAAGGGGCTTCAACGACGTCGGGTAAGTGCAGGCGATTGGCCAAGAAGAAGGGGCCCATATATGTTGGAAGGCAAATTTTCTGAAAAATGCGGAAACGAAGTGATACCAAAAAAAAAAGAAAAAAAAGCAGTGAATACTACAGAAATCAAAAAAGGCTTAAAATAATGAAAGAAAAAACCCGACTGCGTCCCTCCAAGGGACCGGGGAACGAGGGGGTTCATGCTAGTGCCGCTGGCGGGGGGTTTGGGTCCTGGAGGAGGGGGGGAGGGCCCCTGGAGATCGAGGTGTCCATCGGCAACTTCGAAACACTTGGGAAAACCTGCTCCTTCGCCCTCGTCCACCACCCGCAACCCTATTCGATGGCTGAAGTAAAACAATTTTTGATATCAAAAGAAATTGAATTTTAGACAAATTTTTTTTTTCCTATCTTTTATTTTATTGCTCTAACCTACAAAGTTATTGCAGACGTAACTCTGAAGCTAGATTTCCTGGCACACATCATCTCACCCTTTGATAAATGAAATAAAAAGCCTTTCTTTTTATAATGTTTCCTTTCACGCTTTTTTTTCGGTAGGTATTTCTTCCTCCCTGGGGCACGCCATCCCCTGGTACTGTTCCTGCGACTGGAGGGTGTCCGCACCGGGGGTTTACAGCTCAAACCCCCCGCGATTGCATCGGGTTAGTCGCGTTTGGGGGTATGAAAACTTTTACGTTTTTTCTTGTCTTTTTGATTGTAGGATGAAAATGATAAAAAAGATTTTTCCCCACATGATGAAATACAGAAACTCAAAATTATTTAAATATTTGTAAAAATTTCCCTTCCCTTTAACCACAACTCCTCCCGCAGGCACTGAGAAGGATTTGCAGCAAGTTGAGCTGGTGATGCGAAGTAAGCACCAAACTCCTGAAGGGATGAAGGAGGTGACAGACATCTTGCAAGACACACTGACGAAGCGGGGGGAATTGAAGCTTTTTGGTTTTTTTCCAAAATAAAAAAACAGTAAATTTCAAAGTTCAGCACCAACGAATTTTTCCCATTATGATTAAGACAATTCCTCTTCTCGATTATTAAGTCTCCCATGCTCTCTGGGGTACTTTAGCCACGCCCCCATGATAGGATACACCCTCCCTCCTTTGATGTTTCTCCGGGCGCCCCTTACCAGCGGGGGACCCAGTTCCCCGTCGAGACGTCGCTGGACCGCCACCTAAGGGACCACGCAGCTCGATTGGGCCCAAAACGCATGTCGTGTCGGCTGGGTACCTCAGAACACCATCCGTCCTGGAGGAACGCGGCCGCCTCACCCTTCTGGAGGACCTGGCTGTTGAAGTAAGGGGGGGTCGGAGGGGGGGGGGTATATAAGTAAAAATATGAAGGGAAAAGGGGAAGTAATAAAAAAAAAGTTTATAAAAAGGGCGGTAGGGCAGTCTGTCATTTTTTTTTTTTTCTTTTTCGGGGGGGTCGCACTTGTTAAAAGCAAAGGGCTTTGCTGGGGCACAGACAATACCATGATTTTTCCCCAAAATAACCCATTGTCCTTACCGTGGCGGGTTGCTCAACTGCGGATTTTGTTGTTAACCTCTGTTCTCCCGCCCACCTCAAAACAGCATCCCTGACGTGTTCCTGTGGCTCATGAGCGGGGCGCGACGCCCCGCCTAGTCAGGGTCCCCGCCCAGCCGTCCTTTATTCCACGACCCGGCCGCCCAGGAGACTGGCCGGGAATTTTTAAAACCTACCCCTCTGCTACCCCGGTTCGTGACCATTTGAGTCACGCGCATATTCATCTCACTTCTGCATACGCATATTGTCAATTCTCTGTCTTGTGAGCAACAAATTTCCGGTTCAGTTGCCTTCATCCCCCCCGCAGACAAGGATGAGAGCTTCGGGGCGGGGGTCTGCGGGCGTCGGGGTGGCTCGGGGAGGGGGGGGACGTCAGGTCCCGGTGGGCAACAGGCCCCAACGTCCGCTCACGTGTATGCCCGAGTCGTATGAGAATCAGGGGGGAAGAACCTTGCTCAAACGAGACGGAAATTGCGATGTAGGTGTAAGCATGTTGCCTTCGATGACTCTGTCAACGTTTATTCTTGCAGGGGATCGCCCTGCCCGGGAGCGGCAAGTGGGGCACCACGGGCCCCCTGCTCCGCGTCCCGCCTTCTCCGACCCACGGCGCCTCAGCCCCCCCCGAAGCCTTCCGGCCCGAGGGTGGAAGTTCCCAAGGGGGGCTGGTTCGTCGACCCGGACCCCAGGTGAGGGGCTTCCGAAAAGTCTTTTGGAAAGTATATTTTAGACTAAAGTGATAAAGTACCAACCTCTTTGGCGTAAATTAACCCCCCTGTTCGCATTCATGAGGCTTCGTTTCCCCCTGCGGCGCACTCGACTCGCCCGAAAGACCGCTCTCCACGCCCAGTTTGAATACAGCGGACGCAGGGCGACAGCTTTTTCCGAGGAAGGGGGGTACGAGCACAGGGGCGCGGGCCGGGGGGACGTGGCTCCCCGCCCCCCAAAACGTGGACCGACGCCCGCGGCGACCCGGGGTCCCAAACGAATTTAAAAACCCTGTCCAGACGGATGGAAGGGGCGGGGCTTGTGGCGGTGAGTAAAAAATGGCAACTGATCAGCAGGGCCATCTGTCCCCCATGCACTATAAAGTACAAAGCTGATATATTAGTTAATTAAGGGGTTTCCTTGGTATAGTTTCACTAATAGGGGTTCAGCCCCTGGGCGTCGAAATAAAGTAAAACACAGGACTTTGGGTTACTGGACAGGGTGCAATTTGGTTGCGTTTTGGGTTTGTCTTCGGACGCCCCCTGGAGAATGGTAACGTGTTTTTTTACAAAAGGTTGTAATTATAATTAAAATTTACGGAGCAGGTGGGTATCAAGCAACATTAAATAGTTTTTGAAATATCATAAAACTGTTTTTCCAATTTTGTCCCTTTCTGTTAAAAGATAGTAACTTCGTAAAGTAGCCTGTAATGGAAACCTGGAAAACAAAGGTATCAAACAAAAGGGGGTGATTTTAACCCCTAAATTGATACCATATTTGTTGTATTAGTAAAAAGGTACATTCGTTTACGTGCTCGCCTGCTGTTTGTGTTGTGTTCGTAACGGAAAAACTTTTTGTTGCAGTACGACCTGCGCCGCGGTGGACGGCGGGGCTGGGGTACCCGTGGAGAGCGGTCTGGTGGCTGGTCGCCGCAGAGAAAATCTACCAGGACCCAGGAGGAGATGGATTCCCCAGCGCTTCCTGGGCCCAGGGCGAAAGGTCTGGAACGAGGCAGAACTCCCCTAAAGAGTAACGAGGCTTTGCTGTTTTTTCCAATCTTCGGGTTTTTAAGATCAAAACGTGTGGAACGAAAATTTTGGAAAATTTGTTCGATAACTCTGAAAGACGTTTCCCAAAAAGCACCAGGGGAAGTAGGGCGGTGGAGGCGGGGGTACGCCCCCCCCGTTCCCGCATTTTCCCCCCCTCGAAGGAAGGTGGACTGGGGGGGCGCCGAAGGTGGGGGAGGCCCTTGTGCCCGCCCACCCGGGGAGCCCCCCCACGCCAAGGGTGTCGTGAAGGGGGGGAGGGTAGAGTCCTTTCCAGTCTAAATTCAGAAAAAAATGTATTTAGTCTAAAAAAGGGCTTCAAATTATGATTATTATTCTTTTTTAAACTTGTCTTGTCGACTTTTCTTCTCTTCTACATTTTTTTTTATCCCCCTGCTACACTTTACACTTTCAGGGGACGACGCAATCACCCTCCCGTGCCCACGGATGTACTGGGAGTGCCGAGCGCCCAAAAGTTTCCGCTCCTGCGCACGGACCCGGGACTACTTGCCGGCGGGGGATAAGACAGGGCTTTTCGGGGATAAAACAAAAACGATTTTACGGATTAAATGTGTTTTATCTAATTGCCTTTTCCTTTGTTTTCCGATTTTAGCGCATATATATTTCAGGAACGTATGAAACTACATGTATATCTTTCTGATTTCTTCACTTTGGGGGACTGGTTTTTTGTGAAGTATTATAATTGTTAACAAAAATAATTATAAAATTTATGAAATGTATGTTGATTTCATTTTGTATGCACCTTCCCCGGCTTTTTATTGCTCGGAAATTAGAAAACGAACTGGGTGTTTAGTTAAAAAGGGACGATCCCAGAGGCCCTTTCTTCCATTTTTGTCTTTTAAAAACCACGTTTCCCTGCCTCTCAACCCTACCCGTGGTGAGCTTCTGCGCAGGAACACACAGACGGAGAAAGAGGGCGACCTGTGTCCCACGGGACCAGCCTCATCTTTGACGACGTGAAGCTGGCGGGCCCCGTCTCACGACCCGCACGCAGGCGCCGCAGGTGGTCGTCGAGGTCTTCGACTGGAATGCCAAGGTGAGTTGCAAACAACTTTCACTATTTTTATTGTTTTTTATTGATTTGACGTTGTTGTTGTTTTTTGAATATTGCTGTAATTTAAAATTTCAAGATTTGATTATCTATCTTACATTCAAATGTTTTTTTTTCTTTTTTGTTTTTGTTTTTTACCTATTCATTTTGTAAGCTAACGAAAAAAGCCGCCTTTAACCGAACGGGCTACTTTAAAAAATCCATAATTGAGTTAAATCAGCATATCAAATTTTTTTCATAGCCTTTGAAAATAGGAAAAAGAAATAGTTTAAACCGACAATGCTATTCATTTTTCTATGGACTAAACTTCCTACTTTTTGTCCCCCCCCTCTTTCTCCCCGGGGGCCCCGGGAATTTCCTTGGGGAGTGTTCTGCTCTCCCCACCCTAGTCCCGAGCTGGGCGGGCCCCACCAGCCTACCTCTAAGTGGTCCCCGCCTCTCCGAGGGGAAGGACAAGCAAGGTACAGAGAGAGATGTTATCTCGAGGGAAAAGGTGGTATTTTGGATGATTTGTGGGGGGGAAAACAGGGGGAATTTGTAAAAAACTGTCCTGGGGTTTTGTGAATGGATTTTTTGAATGATATATTCCCGGAATTCAGGGTGAAGCAAAAAAGGATGAATGGCAAAATTAGTTTAGAAATTTAAAGAATGAAGGTGAATGGCTTCATGAATGGAATGCTTAGGATTTTTCGAAGAAGATACCAATACCCCCCAGAAAATGCAGGGTCGCATGGGGGGGGGGTAGAATTTTTTGAGATATAGATTAAAAGGTTACGTAAAAAAAAGTTTTAAAAGTGGGAGGGGACCACTATGGGCGTATAAAAAAAATAATTTGTGGTAGGCGGGGGGAAAAGTTCCTTTAAAATAAAAATATTATGACTTGTGAAGATTTTTTTTTAAATTTCCGTTATTTGTTTTTTTTTATTTCCGTTAGTATGAGCCTTATTTATTATTATTTATTAAAATTATCAATCTGATATTTGCCCCTTCAGATTTTCTAGAGGGGCCCCCGGGTACAATATGAATATGGTTGTAAAAAAAAATAAACCAGGAAGCGGTTTTTTTTTTACAAAAAAAAAAACAACACTTTTTGTAATCTCAAACAAGAAATAAAATGCAAAAACTGAGTTTTTCCCACTGCTTACAATTATTGGCCGCTGGGCAGGAAAAACTGGAAAAAACCCTGGAGGGCCGTGTTTTTTGTTTTTTCTCTCCCTCTCTGCTTTGTCTTGGCAAACGGGGGGTATATATACGGGGGAAACCCGCCACTTCAAGACGTGCGGGCTCGTTTGCTACGGAATTGGTTTTTTTTTCAAGTCTTAACGGGGTTACCCGGCGCTCGCTCGTTCCCGCGTTTTTACTACAACCAGGGATGAAAAAAAAAAAAAGATGAAGAAAAAAAGGGGAAAACAAAATTTTAAAACACCAAAAGATTATGTAAAGCTATTTTTTGTACAACTTGTAAAACATCCTTGATGGTTTCTGCCCGGTGAGCTCCTAGCGTCATTCGAGCTCCTCCCAAGGATCGCGGAGGAGCTGCCCCCCTTTTTTTCCCCCACGCGCGGGACTTCTACATGGGGCCCCGTCGGCGTGAGGCCCCCTCCTGCAAAAAAGCCAGGGTTGAGGGGATTTAAAAGCTAGTTTAAAAGGTTTTTTTTCTTACTTTTTTACAGCTATGGTAGTGTTGTAAGGTGAAAATTTCAGGTTTTGTTGTGGATTACATTATAGAGATCTGGTTGGGGTTTTGCATTAAGGGAAATTGCTTACATCACACGAAAATTAACGCATTTTCTCACCCTTTTCCCACACCTTTTTCTGTTGTCTCCCATCTCCGCCTTCTCCCTGCCGACTACTCCACACCCTCTCCATCTCCCCCCTTTACTTCACTCCACCTTCTCCACCCTTAAACCCCACCTGATTGCTTCCAAAACCCCCCTCCCCCCTGCTGTGCCCCCTCCTCCCCCGCAGGTGCTGTCTGGGGCTTACGCAAAATGACCACCTTCGAGCGCAGCCCGGACACGTCCGTCGATCAAAATTCGAGTGCGGCGGCGGGCGGGTTCACGTCCCCCCGTCATGGGCCCCCCTAAGAAAACAAACCCCCCAATTTCGACAAGCCCCCCCCTGGGCTTTTGATTGGTGAGTGCTCACATGTTATTTGCTATCATTTTCCCTCGCCCATTATTATGCTATTGATTTCTACATTGTGATTAGTCGTGTTTACTTCCATGGCCTCAGAGAACAGGGAAAACACAAGCGTATAAACGGAGATAGGTGTTAGTTATAAATAGAATATCTAAAGAACGTGTCTCTAAATAAACCATACAGTTTTTTTTGCTAATGCCCCCCTAAAAATGTCCTTTTTGTTATTTTCCTTTTTTCATTTTTGTTCCCCACTTTCCAAAAGAGCAACAAAACTGACCCCGTCCCCCCGTGTTTTTAAGGACTCCCAAAGAGGACCTGTAAAAATGCCGCCCCTGACCCTGCGCGGGGGGTTCGACCACCGGCCTTCGGGAGCAAACCCGTCGTGGCCCCCCCGCTGTGGTGTCCCCCACCTTTACCAGTATCCTGGAGCCCCCAAAAACTGCAAGGTGGGAAAAACCTTTTGGAAACCCTTTGGCACTGACCTTTGACCTCGTTATCGCTGGGGCATTTTTTAACCGCTGTGTGACTGCATATAACCTTCCTCTTTGACCTTTTTTGTGTGAGTGCGTTTTTAAACCCCCGGGGAAAAAAGGACAAGACCCTTTGACCTTATTGGAATTGCGTAAAAGAGAGGGAAAAAAGGGGGGAAAAAAAAAAAAAAAAAAAAAGACTTAAAAGAAGGGGACTTTAGTCAAAAGTAGTTTAGCTTTACCACATTGGGGCTAATAACTTTTTCTTAAGTCGTGCTTTTTTTTTTTTCTTCTCATTTTTTTTAACTTAGCATAGCCCACCAGTATTTGATATGCACTGGTTCCCCCTAAAAAGTGTGCTGAAAATTTGACTGATTAAAAAATCAAAAAAAAGTCGGGACCCCCAAATGCCCCCGTGACCGCAACTTTCAAAAAACTCTTGCATAACAAAAACTGCCGCATGATGATAAAAAGTGAGAATGCTACAGGCGGATATAAAGCTACAAATCATCCGAATTGCGCTAATGCACTTTTTTTCAAAAAAGTTTTTTAGATATTTCTTTTCTGTGTTTGCAGGGTGCCTAACTGATTTTTTTTTATAGCGAGCGTATGATCTGTATTTAACTGTTACAAGAGGGCCATAAAATTTTTCGTGAGCCAATATTTTTTACTTAAAATTTTTGTTTTTTTTTTTCTTTTATTTTATACTTTTTAGCAATGCATGTCATGATGACTGACTTTTTCTAGTTTGAAATAAGGTCTGGGGTTTTTTTTCCCCCTTCCTTCGTCACCAGGGGAAAAGCGGAAAAAGAAAAAGGGGCCCCCTTCGCACCCGGTATTTTTCCCCCCACACCTTTTTTTTTGTTTTTAGCTTCCTGCTTTTCCCCGTGGGGGACTCCTAATCTTGCTTTTTTTTTTCATGATTGCACTGTAATGGGAAAGGGAATAGTGACAAGAACAATTATCACTATTCACTATCTTTTTGTAAAAATAAAATTTCATTACTATCATTATTGTTAATAGTATTGCTATTATCATTATTCTTTCATTTAAAAATTTCCATCATCATAAACGTCTCGTCATCGAATCACGCTCGTCATCGTAAACTCCCCCGTCCCCTCGTCCAAACTCCCATCTCATCTCATCTCATCATCATCATCACCCCTCATCATCATCATCATCATCATCATCATCATCATCAATCATCATCATCATCCTCGTTTTCCGTCATCATCATCAGACCCCCCGAATTTATGAGAGTTTTGCTGGGGGGTTTAATAATCCCTTTCCCCTCAGCCCAAAAATGCTTTAACCTAATGGGTAATTCAGTTTGATTCTTATCTCCGTGATGCAGGGAATTTAAAATCACAATTCGTATGGTCCCCCCCCCCGGTGGTGTTTTTTGGGCCTGCTTTCTGTCTCCTTCATATCTTTGTGGTTTTTTTTTTATTTTTCTATTAAGGTACGGTTTTGACTGACCAACTATTTTTTGGGTTGGAATCCAAAGATTTTTTCAGTGACTTTTTGGAACCCCCCCCCATTTCCGTTTTTGGTTTTTCCTCGAAAAAAACCACCATCAATCCACTGGATCCGCATCAAAACAAATCGTGTCCCCCCGTCCCCCCTTGTGGTAAAATGGATTTTTTTTTATATTTCCAAAAAGGACATTTTCTTGGCGTCTTTTCTCTAAAAGAAGGTAATTGCCCTTTTCCCATTCCACATCTTTACAGAAATATGACGGAAGACGTTCTTCCTCTTTGAAAAATTGGCGCTTGTTGTTCGTCCCCTCAAATAGGATACAAAAATATATTGCAAATTGTTTTTTTTTTATTTTTTAAAAAAATAATTAATTAAGTTATATATGAGATTTACAATTATAATTAATAATTTAATTTATTTTATATATTATTAATTTAAAAGCATAAAATCAATTAGACTAATGCCCCCCCATGTATACACAGACTCTCAACGAGTAGGGGCTTTTCCACTGGAACATGATGGGTCGACGGGGTTGCCCATCGTTCGGACGAGTAGCAAAAAAAAATGGATGACCCCCTCGTGGGCAAATTCCCCACTCAAAAAAGATTAATTTTTTTATGAAAACATGGCCCGTGGGGAAAAACCAACCTTTGTTTTTCCCAGGGCTGTTTTTTTTTATCCCCTTGTAATTTTTTTTGTTATCTTTTTTAGCATCTGTACAACCAAAATTTCATCTGGTAAAAATACGGGATTACTGGTTTTCCTCTTGTTTCTATATTTCTGGGTTTTTTTGTTATAAACCGAATCTCTACGACACGGAAAAAACTAAAGGGCCCACCCCCCCCCGATCTTTTATTTATTCACTCTGGGGTTTTATGATTTTAAGGTCTCATAAATCTTAGATGACTGGATCCCAAGCCTTCTTACCACGGACTGATTAGAACTAAGGAAAAAAGCTAATCAAACATAGTAAGCTTCCACGAGTAAAGCACAATCGGAAACTCCTGTAAAATGCATTCTTTGTAATCTAACATTAAATCGTACATTTTATCATACTTATTACTGCCTCTTTGCCTAACATCACTCACTTCTCGGTGATCTCGGGCCTACAAGTTGTATGGAACTCTCTGTAAGGTTCACGACTCCTTTTTTTTCCCGTGATTTATCAGTAAAAATAGACCATTAATCCCGTGGTTTTTTTTAAAATACTTGGTGGTTTTTGGCCTTTTTGTCTCTTTGTCCCCCGTAATATTTGGCCCCCGGTCCCCCATTACGCTGTGTTTAAACAGGTCTAAAATTTGTTATTTTTTTTTTTTGGAATCTTGGGGACCTTAAGCATTCTGTGATCGGACTTGGGCAATTTTTTTAAAATTGGATTTCTATTTTGGGAAAAGGGATAAAGTTGTTTAAAAAGTATGTTTAATTTTCTTTTGGTAGAAATAATTGTGTCATGTATGTCGTTGCACATGATTGCAGCATTACCCTAATACCATTGCTATTTCACACCAAAAGATAAAAAAAAAGAAAGCCGATGACGCTCGATGCACAGAGGAATCTCATGCCCTCCTCTCCTTCCTCCACAGAGAGATTTCCCCCACCCCCCCCTGCGCTGCGGGCCCAAAAGGGGGCCAAAAACAAAGGGCACGCCCCCTTTTTTTGGTGTTACTAGATAATGTCCCCTTGTTCTCTGAGAGGTTTTTTTTGATGTTCTTCCCTAGTACGCTGTCTTAGTCCGTATTTTTTTGGGAAATTTTTTATATCCTTTGTTTCACTCATTTTTTCCGGGGTTTTAAAAAGACAAAATTGTTAAAGTCAAAGTTTTTTTATGAATAATAAACTTTTAATTTTCCTAGGTAGTAAAAATATTTAATCAAATGCCCCCTTAATCAGTTTTTGTTTAGGGTTTAGTCCCCCCCTTTATTTACCACCCTGCTAACTGAAGGCGTGGGCAAACTGTGGGACTTTGATGCTGGTTATAACATATAATTGTAAAATTTCATTTCAATTTAGCTTAAAATTATTTGGTTTTAAATACCAAAACAGTTAAGGAAAGGAACAATTACACTTATCTTCCACGCCGGCGCACAGCTTGGGCGTGGAAAAGGGATTGCTACTTTGAATGCGGTCCCTGTGATTTCCACTTCCAATTTAGGATAAACATAGGATATTTTCTAAGACCTCAAGGATATGAAATATTTTTTTTTTTCTGTTTTTTCCGTACCCCATGCTAGGTGGTCTGAAAAAAAGGCCTGTAAAACAAGGGGCAACTTTTTCCCCAAATTTAA
>NC_051395.1:41782392-41810353 GCF_015228065.2 Penaeus monodon | reverse complement strand
TTTCCTCGTGATGTTTTAGTTTTTTACGCTTTTATTTTTCTTACTGTATTTTTTTGCTTTTATTTTTTCGTAATTTTCATTTTTTTTTAGTTCATATTTTATTGTTTGTCCACGAGTGTTGATATTCCAAACGTGGTGAGATCACCAGAGCATATCTCCCTGGAAGTCCTACCACGGACAGGGAGAAGTCCCTGATCGACGCAGCCTCGAGGTTAGCCGAGGGCTCCACCGTGCACGGTGGACGCCACCGATGGCACCTGACAGGCTGCCCTTACTGCTCCCAACCTCCCTCGTTAGCCGAGCGCGACCCTCGGCCCGAACATGACGGCACGCTGGCTGAGGTGCTGGCTTGTCAGCTTGCTCACGCCAAACGCGCACTATCATGCCAGAGCCGGGCCAAACGCAGATGGCGCGAGGCCGAGCCTTACCAACCTTTATTCTCCTTTCCGCCTCCCTGTCAACTCTGCCCCCCTCTATGCCCCCCCGCATTTTGGGTCAAGCCCTGACACTTTTTCTCTTACTAAATCATCTTTTCGGTCCCCTTCCCCCTTCATCCTTCCCCTCTCCCGCCTTCTTTCCTCCCCGACAACGGGTCTTTTCTCTTAACTATGTATGATTGTATGGAAGTGAATGGGCTCTCTGGACCTCTAGGTCTAAGGTTTTTATGTGGGTCTCCTTCGTAAAGAGAGATTTGACAACCCACGCAAGCACGACCTTGGCCCTTGTGTGATAACTTAGGGCGTTATTACACACTACTTGCTTTGAGGCTAGTATTTTTAATTGTAGGAGAGTGCTTACAATAAAATATACAAAGGACTGTGGCAATTTGCAGTTTTACTGCGAGGTGCTGGCCAAACCTATAAGGGTTAAACTCCCGTTCGGTAGGGCTTTAACCCCGACCGGCCCTAACATATAAAGACTGCTAATTGCCCAGCTTCCTGAATCTCTCGCCACTGAATCCCAAGGATAATATGGTGATAAGATGGTGCTACTCGGCTTCTCAGTCTCGTATGATGTGGAGTTGATCACATCACACCCACAGGTCGTGGAGGCTTCCTAAATGTCAAAAGGGAAGACTAACCAGGCAGGTCCTGGTGACCATGAAAGGTTCCCCAACCTCTCCCTTGATCTGGGTAACTGGGGCACCTACAACCTTCGAACGTATATGCCTGACCCGCTTTGGTGTTTCAAGTGCCAGAAATACGGACACCACCAGGCTAGCTGCACAGCCAAGCCTAAATGTGGTGTCTTTAGCAAGGTTTCACACCCGGGGTGGGGCCAAAATTGGCATACAAAGGGGAAAAGAGGGACCAACACCCAAAATGCCCCAACGTCCAGGGCATCAGGCGGGAAGCCGGGCTTGCTCGGGTCGGGAAAGAGGCGGCCCTCAGGCGCCCAAGAGGTTCCCAAAGAAGCAACCAATTTTTTTCCCCGCTCCCCCCGGCACCTATGTCGGGGGAAAAGAAAAAAAGTAAAAAGGCCCCCCAAACCTCCATGGGGAAAGGAAGCCGCCCCCCCCCCCCCCAACTGAAACCCGTTTCTCCAAAAAACGGGATTTTCCAAACCATGAAAAATTTAAAAGAAAAACCCAAAAGGAAATAAATTTTTCAAAAGCCTGAAAAACCCCCCCCCAAAGATGAAAATCTCTTTGAGAGGAAGATATGACTCTCCTGCTGACTCTTTAGTCCCCGCAGTAGAAACCCACCCTTTGGGAGGTCGAGTGAAGGGGCCGAAAAGGCAGTAAACGGTCGCCATGAGGGAAAGGACCCAGACTGTGGGAAGCCTAAAGGGAAGGAACTGGAGAAGGCCAAACCCAAACCCCACCCTCACCCCACGACGGGGACCCCTTTCCCCCACCCCCAAACCCAGGCCTTTGCCTTCACGGGCAAAACCAAAACCAGACTGAATCTGTACAGCCAGGGGCCAAGCACACGGGCCCAGGAAAGGGCCCAGAAAAGAGAGCATAAAAAAAAACCCTGGGAAAACCCCCAAAAAACCCAAAGGTCAGAGCAAAAAGGGCCCCTCCCCCAAACCATTGACCCAAGGATACCCTACAACACAAAAAACCCCCCCCCCAAGCAGCGAGGACTTCGAAAGGGGTTTGTCAAACCCCGGGCCCCTAGTCTTTCCCAAATACGACATGTCTCTGATGAAAAAATCAACTAGTAACATTATGACCCACAATTTTAAGATTCTGCGTGGAACTCAATGGCTTCTTTAGGAATGCGATCCTCCACCCAATTTTCTTTTCAAGGAGCATTGCCATTATCTTTTTCCAAAAGACTTTAAACAGCAGGACCTTTTCGCTTTTTCCGGGGTTATCATGTCTTCATGCTGCCACACTTTGGATGGAAAAAAAAAGGCTTGATTCCCCCTTGTCAAAGAAAATCCCCTTTACCCACAATAGCGTGCCCGCACTGTGGGGACGATTTGAATCTTTTGCTGGCCGGGGGGCCCCAAAATTGTACAATGTGTAGGGCCCGGGCCCAAACCTGTGGGGAACTTAGACATCCCAAGTCTGTGCTTCGGGCGCAAAATGCCCGGGAGTGACATAGGGGGAGATTTCCCAACACACCCATCCCCTCCTGGCTCCCACGGGCGCCGGATCGGCTGGCTATCACATAGCCAATGTTTTTTAGACTTTCCCCTGAGAATCACTCCCCCTCGAGAGCCGAGAGCCAAGCATGTCAGAGGGGTCCTAAAATTTTCACCCTGACCACTGCGCTCGGGTTTGGAGGGGGATTAGCTGGTGTTTCGATGAGACCATCAGAGGGGCCCCATTATGGCCAAAAACCCCTCAAGGGGATAGGGGCCCACTGAAAGGGCAGCCCAAAATCCAAAAGGGAAAAACAGACAAGGCCAACGGGGGGCCCTTTTTTTAGAATGCCTTGGTCCACTGGGCTGGAAAACAAAGAACCCCCCCAAAGTGAAAACTTTGGGAAAGGGTCGAAGCCAATTGTAAAACAATTGATCAGTAGCCTCATGAAAAAACTCGGCCTGGGGCCAGAAGTCACAAAGACCCTGGTAAATTTTTCGACGAGATTGGGGGGTCAACCCACAAAAGTTACAGGGGCCAAAAACTTTCCGAAGGCAAAAAAAACCCCCCCCCAACCTAGCCCTCCTAAGGGGGCTGTCAGGGGTTCCAAGGAAAATGCCCAAAATTTAGGTTTGGAAAAGTTTGGGGGGAATGGTGTGAGTTTCCCTTCCCAAAAAAAAAAAAACCCCCAAAAAACCCCCTCTCAAGGTATGGCAACGGGTCAGGCGTGCTACCAGCCGCTCAGCCGAGATCACGCACCATGGGCCCCCATCAGAGGGCCCAAAAGACCCGGCGCACGAGTTCTCTGCGAGAACAATGCAACAGGCCCGCCAGCCGAACCCGAGGGCCGACAAGAACGCCTACAACCAGGCAAACTTTCTCATTTTCAGAAAGGGCGCCAAACCCCAAAAACTCAACGTTATCTTTCTCTAGGGATCTAACCCATGCCACTAAAAAATAAAAACCACAGGGTTTTGGGGTTTTCACCCCCCCCCCCTTTTTTTCACATTTGCCCCTGTATTTAACATAAACCTCCCATGGGGGGCCCCAAAATCATCTCCTATGTAGACGATCTTTCTATCATCCCCCCTGGACCATCTGCCTAAAAAAAGCCCCGTGTTGTCCCAGCCTCGTGTCCCAGGAAATGTTGTAGGACCAGGACTAAAGATCTCTTCAGCCAAATTCCAAAACCATGGCTCTGAGACAAAAATTCAAGGCACAAGGGCTGAAAAAACCAGGGAAATTTTCTTTTGGGGTGGGTTCTACCTTGGGGTAAAAAATTAAAACCCGGGCCCCCTCCTTCTGGAAGGGGGTCCTTTCCTGGGTTTCTGAAAAAACAAAACTGCATTAGGGGAATGGTTGGGGGACACTAGGAGCCACAAAAGTACAAATCATTCCAGTCATGCTGTCCGGGCCCCTTGTGGGGGCTATTCCTCCCTCGCTCTGATTGGCATTAAGAAAAAACAAAAGAAACTGGGAAGTCCCCAAAAAGAAGCCGCCAGGGGCCCTTCTGTGGGCCCCCCAAAGGGGGCAAAGGGGGTCAAACCCCCTCCTTGGGGAAAAAACCTTCTCCCCCTGACCTCATGATCGATCTAATGGCCGCCCAATTTTTTTTTCAAGGGCATCCCGGCTCCCCGGAAAACAACCCCAAAACAGAAAATTTTGTCAACGCCTAGAACAAAAAAAACGAGCTCTTTGCAAAAAACCCTGGCCCGTCTCAAAACGCCAAGGTTTAATACGCCATCGCTCAAAAAACAGCTTCTTTACAAGGGCTGGACTCCCCCCCCCCCCCACTTTTTCGAAGCCCCCCCCTGGGCAAAAGTTTTTCTGTCATGAGGGCCCCCCAACAAAAAAATCAAACCCCCCCCTATCTAAAAAAGAAACCCCGAGGGTCATTTCCCAAACCCTTAAATCCTCCCGGGGAATAGAACATACTCAGGATCGGTCGATCCCCTTTAAATTTAACTGCAGACCCGGCTTCCAAACAAAAGGGTGCCCATTTTCCCGAGGGGAACAACAACGCCTCCTCGCTACGGGCAAGGCGTTCAATCAGGGGACCCTGGCCACCGCCCGTGAAGGAAGGCACGTCATACATACAACTCCAAGGAGCCCTCGCTGTTTCAGCAGCGCTCCCCCCACTGAAATAACTACCTTCTGACTACTTCCTCACACGGGCACAGAGGATTCTTGCACAGGTAAAAGGGAGTTCATTTTGGGTCCCCGCCATTTTGGGGATAAAGGGAAAGGGGCCTTGTGAAGACTACTAAGTTGGAAAGGGGTTGCCCCCAATCCTGTTATAATCCAAGCAAAATTACTTGGAAGAATGTACGATAAGCCGTCTTCTTTCCCCTTGCAGCTTCCAAAGGAAAAAGAGATCCTCCCCCTCGGCTAGATGGTACTCAACGCCACAGGGTATGAAACCCCTGGCACTCTCTTAAAAAATCAAAAGAGGTCCGAATCCTTCTTCACAGAATGCGCCTAGGTTACTACTTTTCATGGCAGTCTACAAAAAATAACCGTGAAAAAGGGGTGTTGCCGAACGCCCACCACATTACTTGGAATTGTGAACACAAATTTTGGACAGGACTCCCCAAAACAGCCTCGTGCGGGAAAAATTATCAGTATGCTCACACCACGGCTATAGGAGCGCCTCTTCAATCCCACCGCCACGGTAACAGAGTGTCAAAGAACCAAAGGGGAACAGCCAAAAAAAACGACACAGCCGGGCCATATAGGGAAAGGGCCCGGCGAAGCGAACTTCGCAATTTTTATCGATCGTTAAAAAATAAACGCAAAAAGGGAGGGGGTAAAAGACATAAAGAAGTATGAAAAGGGTTCACAGGGGAGGGATATGCTGCCGGCAAAAAAAAACTGGCCCCCTGTTCCTCGTCTCAGCCGCAAAAAGAATGCGACCAAGGCCCCCCCTTTCTTCCCGGAGAAGGCGTGTTTCCCGGTCTATCCAGTCGGGCAACCAAAGCGAGTTTTCGAGTTTTTAAAAATCATCCTGCCCATAAAAGATTTAGATGAAGCAGGAGCTCTCTCGTATAATCGTGATGACGACCAAATTCGTCCCAGTCTACTTTGTAGACCCATTTGTGTTTTATTCTAATACCTGTAGTTTGGTTTGTGTGTGTGTGCTGCGAGTGTGAGTGGGTGGCGTATGTGGGGAGTGGGTGATGAAGCCTTGAACAAGTGCAGTTTCGTGCGCGGGGCCCACATCTGATCGATGAAGCGATTGTATGCTCTTGTTAGCCAAGGTGGCTTTTCGAAATTTTAATGAAAAAACGAAACTATAATAAAGGGTTCCCCAAAACGGTGCAAGAGCTTTTTATCTGAAGAGGTCTTGTAGTCTGTAAAAAAAGTTTAGGTATATTGGATCGAAAGGAGGATGTTTTTTTGGGTTTAAAAAAAAATTTTTTTTTTATCGCTTGTTTTGTTAACCCGTTTTGCCCCTCTGAGAGGGTGTCAAGCTCGTCGTTATTCGTCGGACAACCCACGGGAAAATCTGTTAGCTAAGTGAGTCGTCGTCAGCGAAAAGGGTGTCAATGAATGGAAATGAGGAGCTTTAAAAATGGGGAATTATGATCTTAAGCTATGATCTAAAAATATTTATTAGCATTCTTAGTCGGCTTCAAAAAAAAAAAAAACAAAAAAAAAAAAAGAGGGCCAGAGAAAAAGGGCCAACGAAGAGGGAAGGGAAATGAAGGAAGGAAAGGGAAGGGAAAGGGGGTGTCCATGGGGGGGGGGTTCCTGGTAATTCGTGTATGGTGGAGGTGAGAGGGGGTGGCGGGGGGGAAGGAGGGGGGGAAAGGGGCGGAAAGGGATTTTTGTTATCTTTATCTGGGGTATCCGATTTGGGGGGGCTCTTAAAAAAAGTAACACCACTTTAATATACAGTTTGTCTACAGATCGCCCAGTCGTGCTACAAATTCCGAGTTGCACCTTATACAACAACCGACGCAACACCCCCAAACATACGAACCCTCGCTCAGTAAGTCCCTTTTTTGTCTGGGCTTCCCCCTTCGCAATTTTCTGGGTAATAAAAAAAAGGAAAAAGCCCCTTTTAGATTTTATTTTTTATATTATATATATAAATATATATTATATATTATATAATATATATATAAAAATTTTTTATTTTTTTTAATATATTATATGACCAGGTCTAGGGACTGTTGCCCCGAAATTTTTATGAAGCGCAAGGAAATGTTACAAGATAGACTACTTCTTTTTTACTCTCATGGTACGTTTATCTTTTAACCGCTTTGCACTTTGTCTCACTCCCCCCCCCTTTTTTCAGTCTCTATTCGCCCTTTCCTTTATCTCATTTTCTTACAAAAGTTTTTCCCTTTCCCTGTTTATTTCGTCTTCCTCGCGCCTTTTTTTCCGCCTCCTCTAGACGCCCCCAAAATCTCCAAATTATCTGGGTTTGAATGCTGGGTTTTGGCGATAGTGAGAGGTGGACCCGGTGACGGATGCTCCACCTCGGAAACCTCCTTTCGCGTCCGGGGGGAAGGCTCAGCGGAAACAAAAATGGGTTATGGAAACGAAAGTTAGTGGAGCTTGCATGCCCAAAAAGGCACCCCCCAAAACAAACCACAAAACATACCAACACCACACACACACAACACCCACACACACACACACACCACACCACCACAACACACCACACACACACACACATATACTACACACGCATAATACACCGCACCACGTAACACACAACATGTAAATCGGGGATGTATATGTAAATATTATATAATTTTATTTTTAATATATATAAATCTATAAATTTTGCACACACCCACACACACACACAAACGCCACACACCCACACCCACACCCACACACACCCACCCCCAACCACACACACACACACACACACCACACACACACACACAACAACATTTGTTTATTTTTTTTTTTTTTTTTTTTTTTTTTTTTTTTTTTTTTTTTTTGGGGTTATCTTTTTGAAAATTAATCCCCTTTAAAGGGGCCCCCCGGGCTTTGGCGACTTTCGTCTCACCCCTCCCTCCCCCCTTTTTTCAGTCTCTATCTCGCCTTTTTCCTTTATCCACCACAACCCCCCCAAAAACCTTTTTCCCCCCGCCCCCCCCTCCCTAACCCCCCAAATCTAGAATTATCTTTCAATTTTTTATTAATATAATTTATAATTATTTAAATTTTTTTAATGGGGAAAAAAAATGGTTATAATAAATTATTTATTATAAAGGGAAAAAAATATAAATAAATAAATAAAAAAAAAAACAAAAAAAAAAAAAAAAAAAAAAAAAAAAAAATAATAAAATAATAAAGGGGTAAAAAAATGTAAATTTTAAATTATATTATAATATTATTAATTAATTTTAAGTTTATATATTATAAATTATAAATATTGAAAAAAAAAAAAAAAAAAAAAAAAAAAAAAAAAAAAAAAAAAAAAAAAAAAAAAAAAAAAAATAATTATGTTATATTTATTTTTTTATTTTATATTTAATAATATATATTATAATAATAATTATATATATATAATTATATATTATTTTTATTATATAATAATATTATATATATAATATTATTATATATATATATTATTATATATAAATTATATTATATATATTACTATATTGGATATATATGTTATATATTTTATATATTTAAATATATATATATATATATATATTTTATATATATATATATAGTATACACCCACAATCACATTGGGTATAAATAGGGTAAGTGGGGGGTACGGGAACTCGCCAGTGCCCGTCAGGGTTTTGGTCTGCCCTCGTAAATATTGGGACGTGGGACTACCGCCGACATCGCGTTCGTCCCGAATATTTTTGCTGGTGTTTAGACAGCTTTGGGCTTGCATACGCGATGGGGAGTTTTCACCAGCACTTCCTGTAAATACTGCCCCAAAAAAAGCCCACTTCCGAATCTGTTCTGGGATAAAAGGGTTTTTAATGTCTGGAAGTTTAAAAAGGGTTTATCGGGCCAGCGCATACTTAAACTTGTAAAATGCCCTTGGGTGCTCCTCTCGCCACGCGACCTTTGGGAGGGGGGCGCTTTTTAAAACCAGCTCCGTCAGCGGCGGGCGAGGGCCGGTTATCAATATAGCGGGGGTAGTAGCCTGAAAACCCGGGGAAATGACCTAATTGCTTTTTACTTAGTTGGGGAGTGTCTATGATGTTAATAGTCTTTTCAGCGAATTTTTAAAATCTCCCCTCACCGACAATATTCCCAAATATTCCCAAGGTTTCTTCCTAGCTCGCACTTTGTTGGTCACGCTGTTAAATTTGCATTTTTTGTTTTTTCGCACTTGCCCAAAAAAATGCTATGTTGCCCCCATTCGCCCGTGTACTAGGATATCATCCGGGAACGTTTCCAATTTTCCCATGTCCCAAATAAGCCTCGCTATCTGTTGATGCTGCAGGGGCTTAAACCAGGCCAAAAAGGGCAAGACGGTAAATTAAAACAACCTCAGGGGTAAAAAAAGTGTAAACTTCCGAAGATCCTTTTCAAAGGTATTTGCCAGTACTTTTTGTCAGGTCGATCTTCAAAAAATATCTCTACGACCCCTGCAAAATTGTTTTCTGGATGCACAGTTTGCATCAAATTTCAACTTGTTAATCTTCTGAAGTCAAAATAAACCCGATGTTTTCCTTCTTTTTTAGGCACAATAAATGGACAAAAAACGAGGAGCAATGCTTCGTAATGAAAGTTGCATCATATGCGGTTTTCTTCCTACTTCCTAAGCTGTAAGGAATGGATAAGGTTTTACTCAAATATTATCGGGCGCCGTCCCTAAATTTTTTATATTCGAAATGGGTTCTACCTGAACCCGTCAACACAGTTTCATACTTGTGTAAAATTTCCCTTAAATCTTCCTGCGGGGTCGGCAATTTAGTATTGGAATGACATTTTTCCCACTCTCCTGCTGGTGAAAACTTGGTTTTTGGGAAAATTTTCCGGGCAAAATGTCGGACTCCCCACGGCAGGGCGGTTTTACTTTTTCCCCCTTTTGCCTCCGGTCCAAACGCTTAAACATGTTTGAGGATTTTTTTCTCGGGTCCGTTTACATAAACCACCTTGTTCCATTTGTTAGGGCTGTTTAACTTTAACGGTCCCTTCCACGGGAACAACGCTTTTGGATTGTGGGCAACAGCACAAACTCGTCGCCACAGCAAAATTTTTTTCCCTTTTTTTTTCCATCGAGTAAAACTGGGCTGCCCCTGCGCCTGTTTTTAAATTTTTAAAAGCCATTCTACATGTATTTTCCCCAACCTTTCTCGTAGGTTTATCACTATTCATATGCAGACTTTTTCCCCATCATAGCCTACTGCCGTCCCCTAGTTTTCCCCAACATCCCTTAGCGTCCCCTCCAGTGTGTCCTATTAGCCAAGGGGGAGAAAACCCGTGCTGGCCTGGGGGCTTGGGGGGTAGGCAAAAAGAAGGGGGGCCGTAAAGGTGCCATTCCTTGGGCTTCTCACACACATTTTTTAAAACATTTTCTTTAGTGTCCCGTTAAATTTTTCAACGGCCATTGCATATACATGGTATGGGGGGGGTTTTTAAGACTGAAGGAAATTTGGGGTACCTTTTTTTCATTATTCAAGGAAAAGTGCCCCCTGTCAGATAAGATCTTCCCAGGCACACCTACCCCTTTTGAAATTGTTTACCAAAGGCCTCTGCTACTGTGGGGCTGTTTATGTTTAAAAAGGCGACGGCTTCGGGGGGACCCTTTGTAGCGTAATCACTGCCGTAGGGGTTACGGAGCCCCTTTTATGACCGTGGGTCCCGGGCCCCCACCGTCGCGGCCCCCCGGGAAAAAATTTCCCCGTGGCGGTTTACCCCCTTTTATCGCTACCTTCCCCCAATTGTCCCTTTCCCCTAATGTTATTAGCGGGTTACCTGGAAATTCAATATTCTTCTCTAGTTTCTTTGCCCCAAAAAGGCCTCCCCTAAAGCTGAATGGCCGCTCCGGATAGCTTGGGAAACCGAGGGCAAATGAATCCCTTGGCTTTTGCCCCCGTGACCTGTTGTAAGAGCCTCCTTGCAAAAAAATTTAGAAATTTCATTATTTTTAAAAATTTTAAAACTTTTCCTTTTTTGTGTATATTCCAATTCCCTAAAGGGGTTTATCCTCTCTTGAGTGGTTGATATTTTTTTAAAAATTTTTTCCAAGCTGGCGCTTCCAACTCACTATCTCTTCTAATTGCATTCCTCGCATCACTCCACACTTTTCCGTTGTGCGTCGCCTTCACCCGTGCTCATCCGTTTTTTTGATAATCGGGGCCACAGGGGCTGTGGTAGACACACGGCGCTCACCCACCCCCATAAAGGGGGTCTGACACAATTATTGCTTCAGGGAATAAAATTTCGAATTTGCCATCATTAAATTCCCCCTTCCTTCCCCCTCACCTTAGATGAAAGGGAACCAACTTTTCCTTATAACACCGTTAAAACCCTTGTCCTTCAGTACTTTTCTTTCCCCAACTTCTCCCCTGGCATCTTTAACTTCTTACTTTGGGTAGGCTTTTCCACACAATTCTCTCCATCTACATCATTTTCATTTTTTTTTGTTTCTTCCCCGATTCAAATTTTACGTTTCGGTGCAAATTTCACTCTTACGGGGCAACTGGTCTTCCTTTTGCAGTTTTTGGTTTGCTCTTTTTCCTCGGGCATTTTTGGGGGCCTAAAAAAACACTCCCCCGGCCCTTTGTCCCGTTTATTACAATAAGGCAAATTAACCTGGGCCCCGCACTGAAACCTTTTTCCCTTTTTTTGGGATGCTGGGCGTGGAGGGTTAGGAGGGCGGAAAAACCTGTGGGCAATTTGGGCGTCGCGCTCGGGGTTCTTGGTTTTTTGTGGCCTCGAGGAAACGGTCACTTTTCCTGTAATCTTGTAGAGTGTTTAGAGTCTTCTTTTCAGAAAAAACTTAGGTTCCCCATGAGATAGAAATTCTGTTATAATCACTCTTTTAAACCTCATACTCCTTTTTCCCTTCCCCATCTCAGTCCATCTCTCAAAAATTTTGTCATTCTTTTCTATTAGCTGTTTTGGGGTCCACCCATAGAAAAAATTTTCAATGTTAAATTTTGTTAAACCTCAGCAGTACAAATTTAAAACCCTTTAAAGTGCCCATTTTACGAGCTCAAAATTATTCGCTTCGTAGGGTTATTGGGGATATTATCCAAGGCTCTCCCTTTCAATAGGAACTAAACTAATGGCCCACACTTCTTCAGGGCCCAAACTCATTCCAGCAAACCTTTCAAAAAGCTGAGATAGCATCAATGTTTTCACCTTCCCTTGAATCTGGTAGCTTGGGGTACTTTCCTATTCACAATTTTTTGTGATGTGTCCCCCTCTCTACCACAGGGAACTCTCTTTTTTTCTCCCGCTGCCATATTTCAATTTTTTCTTTTTAATTCTGCTTCTTTCTTTGCAGTTTTTTAAATTTTTTCCTCTTTTCTTTTCGCCATCTCTTTCTTCTTTCCCTCTCTTTCTTCCTTCCTTTCTTCTCTTCTTCCCTCCTTCTCCCTTCATACTGATACTTTTTTTTTATAACTGGGCTAATTTCTAAAGCCCGTTTGCCCCAATCTTTGCCCATCTGGTGTAGCTTTTCTGTCTCCATGCCCAATTCTCTTTAAAAGGGACTTTTCCACTGGTCGTCTCTGTTCAGGCGCCAATGTTATGTATTCCTTTTTTTAAGGAAAGCCTTGGAATTTGCCTTTATGGGGAAATTTTGGGGCTAATTAAAAGATTTTATAATAAAGTTTATTTATTTAATTCTTTTTTTAAAATTTTTGGGGGATATAAATTTGGTAATAGGGGACAGAACCTCGCCTAGTCTCAAACGGGTTGGGGCGCCCTCTTAGGTAGTGTGGAGCTGTGGAGCCACAACCCTCTCCGTCTCGTCTTCGCCCCCCCACCCTCTTGCCGCGCACTTTGGCCCCTTACCCTGACGTCACCTTGTTACCCTGCACACCTCGTTTCCATGCCACTACCTTCACCACATAAACTCACTTTACCATTATATTGAAGGGGATCTTGTTTAAATTTATTGTTTATTACTTTTTTTCCTTTTTTTGAAACTTAAGGAAAAATTTTTTTTAAAATGTTTAGTTATATTTTAAATAAAAATTTTAAAAAAAATTTTTAAAAATTTTTTGGTGGTGGTGGTGTGTTGTGTGTGTGGTGTGTGTGTGTGTGTGTTTTTCCCTTTTATAAATAATACTTATATAATATATATTATATTATATATAATATATATATATATATTATATATATATATATATATTACACGTTTGCGGTTGAGATTCACGAAGTTCTGGCTACGCCCGGGCCTTTCCTTATGGGCCCCCTGTGTTGCTTTTTTTGGCGTCTCATTTGGGTTTTCTGCCACTCGGTCTTACCGTGGCGGGGGGTTGCCAGCGGCGCTCCTGTAGCATGGGGTAACTCTCGCAAATCTCTTTACCAGCACGACGGGTGTTTCTGCGGCCTTGTCTCAGGAATTGTGCGTGTGCGACACAATTCTCTGAGGTAATGTAACGGAGTGTGGCGTTCGGCTCACCGCAAATGCATGCAACACCCTCTCTTCAACATTCATTGTTTGTATGATCTGGCCATAAACAGTGGTAACCCTAGGCGCATTCTATTAACACCTGGCTGTGTGAGAACAGCCAGAGTTGTTTTGCAAAGAGCTCGTTTATCTTTGTTCTAAAGGCGTCTGGGGGGGAGGACTGTTTTTGTTATTTTGTGTCTTAGGCTTGGTGTTCTGTGGAGCCTGGATTACCTTTGATAAGATTGTACTGCCATTGAGATCAGATTCGTGAGGCCAAGGGGAGAAGTTTGCCTCCACTCAGGAGGTGAGACCTTCCGCCCACCTTGGGGCACCCAGAGCCCCTGTCGCTTTCGTTTTGGACTGTCTCCATTTGGTCTTTATATGTTCTCTTAATGCCAATCATAGCGAGGGAGGCAATAGTCCTACATGGGCCGGACAGCATGTAACATAGAATGAGTCTTAGTACTCTGTGTATTGCGCCTATGCATCTTCCACTACATTCTCTCGATGAGAGACAGTCTTGATTTTGTTCAGTCCAGCCAGGCACTGGACCCTCCTTCTGGAAGGAGAGGGTCGCGGTCTATCCATACCCAAGGTAGAGGTAGTCCTGAACCACTCCAAGTCTCATTCCCTGGACTTTCAGACTTGTGCCTTGAACTCTCTGTCCTCAGAGCCCATGGCTACGGGTTTTGGCTGTATAGATCTTTTAGGTCCTGTCCTGCAACACATTCTCGGATACGAGTCCAGAACACCGCTGGCTTGTGTTTAGGCAGTATGGTCTCAGTGGGAGATTGAGAGCAAGATCGTCCTGCATGGAATGATCTTACACCCCACTGGGAATGTTTTTGTTGAGGAGACAGGACATTTAATGTTTAGGGCAGTATTGGTCCAGTGGAGATATAAGCAAGATCGTCTGCATCAGGAGATATCTTGCACCAGGACGCACCCACTGGGAGTTTATTGTTGAGGACGGACATTATGTTATTAAAAAGGGCTGGACTGAGAACCCCACCCTGTGGCGTTCCACCTCCTAGTGGCGGAGTGCTCTGATAGGTGACCTTTGGAATTTGACTCTGGCTGTTCTATTCCTAAAGTATTCCACCTATCCAAGCCAAGAGCTTACCTCTGATGTCCTTTTTGGATCAGGCTCTCACTAATGGCAAGAGAATTGCCAATTCAAAAGAGCCTTCTCCAGGTCAAGGAATACTGCCAAGATGTGCCCTTGCTTGTTGTGCCCTCAGAGCGTGGGATTATGCCGTGTGCTGTGCTCATGCCCGGTGAACCTTGTTGGAGGGTGTTACATAGTGGGAGGTCCCACTTTTCCCATCGGAGCCGGTTCAGTACGCATCCTCTCGGCCGTCTTGGCCAGACAGCTGAGGAGAGAGATGGGGCGGTAATTCCCGGACTTCCTTTGGTTTAGGAATGGGAAATATGGTAGCCCTCTTCCACCTCCTGGGGTAAAGTGGAGGTTTCCCAGGACTTCTTTGATGAGGTTTGCAGGAATACAGCTCACCTACTATCCCCAGGTGGGAAATGGATTGGGTACAGATTCCCATCATAGACCGGGCATCGTGGTTTGGCAACTGGCTTTTTAATATGCATTTCTTATTCCCTCAGAGAAAAGATAACGTCCTGAGTTATTCGGGTTCCGCTGCCCTTTCTCTGGTCTGAGCAAGGCTGTCTGGTTGTGGGCGTTCTTGTCTTGCCCTCAGTTCGGCTGGAGGCTGTTTTGGCTGACTCGTTCTCGACAGAGACCTCGTGTGCCAGTCCTGTTGGCTCTGACTTGGGGTCATGGTGCGTCATCTCGGCTTGAGAACGGCTGGTATCTCCTTGACCCTTGCCATAGCTCTGAGAGGGGTGTACGGTGATCGAAGGACTCACACCCCATTCAACCACTTTTTTCCTGCCTGACTCCTGCTGGCAGTTTCCATTGGCATCCGCTGACCGCCTCCCTTACAGAGGCTAAGGTTGTCGGGGGGTGTCTTTGCTTCGGAAATGTTTTCCGGCACATATTTACCCTGTTGGTTGCTACGCTTCGCTCCCTAATCTCGTCATTGAAGTACCAGTGGCGTCCCTTTTTGGTGCCTCCTAGACCCAGCCGAGTTGTTGGGTATGGTCCAGGAGGGGCTGCCTCAATCAAAGTGGCATTTACCCAGTCTGGGCTTTGTATGGGTTCATTGCTTCTGAGACAGCGGACAAAGGCGCTCCTGGAATGCCTGCCAGTTGCCTTGTCTGTTTTCCAATTCTTGATTCGCGGTCGGTGGTATTTCAGCTGGGGCCACTATCCATGAGTGTATTATAGTGCAGATAATGGTCACTAGTGATGGTCTCTATCGACACGCCAGTCAATCCGCGCTCTCCACAGAGTTTCGCAGTGGCCAGGGTGAGGTCTAGACCCCTCCTCTGCATGCAAATTGGCTCCTGGCCCATTGGATGAGAGCGATCTCGGGGGACGTGTCTCAAGCACGTGTCTATGTTGATAGCCAGCCGCATCCGGTGCCCTGCCGGGATAGCCAGGATTGGGAGGTGTGCATTGAAGTACTCCCCCTATGAATCGGTCGTGTGCTGCAGAATCACATACCTTGCTGATGTCTAAGCTACTACAGTGTTGGCCGGCTGTCACACATTGTACTAATTTCAGGGGCTCCCCGCCAGCTGATCTCGACTAGCAAGAGATTCAAGCTTTCTCCACAGTGCGGTGCATCGGCATTGCGGAAGCAGGGGGCCGTTGTTGTAGCGTGATCAGGCCTCTTTTTCCATCGGTATGTGGCACGCGTAGTACTGATACCCGAGAGGAAACAGTTTCCGCTGAATAAGTCCTCCTGGAGCATGGACGTAGTCGATGTTTACCTTGATCGCACTATTTGCGTGGAGGATGGCGACTCCTTGAGGAGAAGCCACAGATGTTCCACTGCAGAATACTTGAATGCGTGCCCATGATGTTACTATAATTGATAGTTACAATCAGAGAATCGTCGTATTTGTATTGTGACCACGTCGGACTCCTGACAACTCCCTTCAAGATCTTCACTGCTTGATCTTGGTCTCCTTCGGCTGTCAGCTATCTCTGGGGTCCACTGGGGGGTGGAGAGCCTTTGGTAGCTTTGACTTGAAGTGTTTTGGGGGCTTTTCTCTGGCCCAGGCTGTTTTTCTGGTGCATTGGCTGGCCTGTCTGGGCAGGGTCAGCTTGTTCTGGATTCAGTTTTCCTGGCACTGAATCAGCCTGACTAACCTCTGCCTGTGAGGCATGGCTGGGTTTGAGTGGGAGGGGAGTGTACGACCTGGGGTGATGGAGAGGATTGGGCTGTTTTGCCTTTCCATCTTCCTTCCCTTTATTCGCTGCAACAGTCCCCTTTTTCAATGTGTCATGGCGACCTCGCGACTGCCTTTTCCGCCTCTTCCTTGGTGCCTGGACAAGGATGCTGCCACTGCTGTGACTACAGCAGTCAGCAGGATCGACATGTTCCCCTCATCGAAGAGCATGTCTTCTAGTTCTGGGGAAGACGTTGTGGTGCTGTTGGAACCTTTCTTCCTGTGGAAGATCTCCGATTTCGGCTGGGGGGCAGCTTCCTTCCTCTTAGGAGGTCGGGAGGCCTTTTCGCTTTTGTTCCTCCCCCAGACATAGGTGTCTGGGGGGGCAGGAACAAAGTCTGATCGCTTCTTAGCAACCTCTTGCCGTTTGAGGGCCGCCTCTTTCCTGACAGAGCAAGCCAGGCTCCAGGCGTGATGCCTCTTGGCACAGTTAGGACATTTGGCTGTTGTGTCCTTCTTTTCTCTTTATGTGCCTTGATGCACACCTCAGTTTGTGTGCCTTGCTACAGACACCACATTTTGGCTTGGCTGTGCAGTTAGCCTGGTGGTGTCCGTACTTCTGGCACTTGAAACACCGAAGTGGTTCAGGCACATAAGTGTTGTAGGTTGTAGGTACCCCAGTTACCCAGATCAAGGGTGGAGCTTGGGGTACCTTTCATGGTCACCAGGACTTGCCTGGTTGGAGTCTTCCCCTTCGACAATCGGGAAGCCTCCACGACCTGTGGGTGTGATGTATCACCTCCACATCGTATGAGACTGAGAAGCCAAGTAGCACCATCTTGACTCTCTTTCCTCGGGGTTCAGTGGCGAGAGGCTCACTTTCCTCCCATCTTTTAACTCCTTTGTTCCTGCAGGAAACAAAGGTGGCTTGATCTTTGGGCAGATGATCATGCCCTGATCTCGCGCAACCCGATCGACAGCCGGATTTTGCGCTGGCTCTCCAATGCCCTTACCATTTGGTAGGCATTGTCGAAGCCTTCGGGTTTACGGGGACCTTGAATTGCGGGAAACGCCTTGGGGGTCCAGACTCGCCATCAGAGTCGGACTCCGGCCTCGGCCGTTTCGGTCCGCCCTTTCGGCTTTGGGGCTTGCTCGTGGAGGCACCAGCTGTTTCGGCTGGTTCAGCTGGTGCTCCTGATTCAGTCAGTGGGGTCGTCTGAGGGGGGCTCAGAGACCTTCCTGGTCTGGGTGCTGGCCTGGAGGGGCCAGCACGAGAGTCCATCTGTTGGACAATCTGGTGGACAGACATGTTTGTACATGATTTTTTGTCTTGTCCGCCATCTTGGCAGCAGGCATGACAGTGTCATCCTGTGCTCGGGGTTTTCTTTTGCCACCCGGAGGCACGTAAGGCTTCAGGGTGGCTGCCGTGGTCTGGGCCTTGCACGGGTCGTCAACATAAGGTCTGTCTGTGGGGATTTTTGGTTTGATTTTCCATGTACTTGGCAGTGCTTCATCCACTCACGCCCCCACCCACCACGGAGTCCAACAAGGGGAAGCTGAGTGCTAGAACCAATGTCTAACAGCAACAGGGGTGATGAGTGGATATACGCAGCCAATTAGCCGATTGCACTGGTACACACGGACGGTGTGGGTACCAACGGCAGCATGACTGCTTGACCCTAGCCTCCCGAGGGAGACCAGCCGATTGACCTGAAGGGCCTTGGATCAGGCCGCCTGTCTTGGCCGAATAGAGGGACCAAAGGCGTGTTGCTAGCCGCAGGCGTACTCGTGCACGCACGCCCCCACCTCCAGGACTCCCGTCTCCCAGCTCACAGGTGCCACGCACGCAAACACGTGGGAGGTGTCAACCGTCCTGGGAGTATCCCAGAGGGGATGCCACCAAACCTCGGGACATCATTGCTGGGAACACTTCTGCTCCTCCCCGGGTGAGGAAGGGAGCTCTTTCACTTTTTCCGGCAGTCCCTCTCCGCTCCTCGAGGGACCTGACCCTTTTTCAAAGGTGAACCCTCTTTCCTCTGAAACGCCCAACGGTTGTTTCACCTCATGAGAAAAGAGGGGGTCTGCACCTGTTCCTGTCAGTTCCTTCATCCCTCTGAAACACGTGGCCACAGACTGTTTCACCACAGTGAGGGGAGAAATTAACATTTTTCCAGGAGGTTCCTATGGCAGGACGGTTTTTAGGTGGATCCCTCTTCTCTCTGAAACTCCAAAGGTGTTTCACCTCAGTGAGAGAAGGGTGGGTTCTGTACCTGTTCCAGTAAGCTCCTTCGTCCCTCTGAAACAGCCAACCACAGATGTTTCCATCACAGTGAGGGAGAGGAGCTGACTTTTTTCCAGGCAGTTCTTTTGGCAGGGTGAGTTTAACGTGAATCCCTCTTCTCTCTGAAACACCCAAAGTTTTCACCTCAGTGAGAGTAGAGGGGACCTGTACCTGTTCCAGTAAGTTCCTTCATCCCCTGAAATAGTCAACCACAGACTATTTCATCACAGTGAGGGAGAAGACTAACTTTTATCCAGGTCTTCCTATAAAACGGGAACTTGATGTTCTGTCTAGCAGCTGCTATTAGACAGAACCTGGCTGAAGGCCTGACAAGGGGGCTCTACCTGCCTATCGCCCTATTCGAAAGAAAAAAGAGTGGCAGTCATCAGATGGTCTGCCAGCCCAAAGTCCCTAACAAAAGAATGGCAACTCTATGCACACCGTAAGGCAGGCCTTCTAAGGCCCCCCAGACACACCCTCCCCTGCGGGAGGTAAAGGTCTGCCCACGTCCGAGCACGCGCCCGAAGATGGGTCCAGTTCACCAGAAGGTGTGCACAGAGTATACCTAATGCCGAAAATTCGCATAGGAAAGAGTAGGCTAGTAGGGCACGAAGCTACATGCAAGCACATAGCATCGTGGCATCAAACAATGGGGCCGCGTCACCGTCCGGTAACGCGGAAGAGCCGAGGCGAGATTGCATGGGACCGGGCGCGGTTTCTTTATTGCCCATGCAAAGGCCAACGATCGAGGATTTACCATCCTTTGGCGTTGCTCGGCTCCACCCTGCCCCCGTCCGCCACCCTTGCCGGAACCGTCCTCCCCCTCTTAATCGTCCAATAGGACCGATTCCGCAGGGAGAGGAGGGAGGCCGTTCTTTTTCGGTCTGATTTCCCTTTGCTTCAAATTTACCCCTATTAAAAAAACCGATATTGCCGATGTGTAAACAACCAACATGAACCCCCAGGCAAATGCTGAAACCCATACAAGGGACACCATAGACTCAAATTTAACCATTCAGCAAAATTAAGAAGAGGGGGTTTTCCTTTTGAGGTTCCTGTTCTTATTTCTTTGGGGCTTTTGTTGGGTGTAGGCCACATGTTATGTGGTGTTGGTGGTTAAAGGAATACGCAGGCACGTCGCCGGTGTGCCCGTGTCTTTTTCCTCGAGGACGTGAATGCTGATCTAAGATTTCCGTTATGTGAAGCTTTTTTTTTTCTTTAGGGGGTTGTCTCGCAACGATTCGTTTCGTTTCTATCGCTTCATCCCTTTTTTCTGCCCGCCCACCGTGACCTTTCCCCAATGGCGACTTCGCGTGGGCCCCGTAATTGCCAACTGTAGCCTGTGGACACGTTACTTCGGAGGAATGGGAGTATTGTAATTATTATAGACTTCCCCGAAATGATCAAGGAGTAAATTGCCTGTTGTTCAGCCAAATTTCTGCCCCTCGTTAAAAGATTGTCAAAATATTTTCGTTTGGCCTTGTTTTTTTCTCTTTAGACAATGTAAGACGGTACATTTAGTTTAAACAATTTTGATTTAAAGTATAAATTTAACACCAAGCATACCCCCCAAGCATATGTAATTGATTCATTATCCTTGAATTTATCCCTACCAAAACTTTACTATCGTAACATCAACTTCATCAAAAACAGGTTATAAATTTACCTTTCAATGTTATATAATTACAAACTAAATTCCTTCTCAGTCTTTGACAAAATTTTTTAAACAAATTGAAATAATGTACATTTCATTGGGAAATGATTCTTATTGATCAATTGATTGAAATAAGTCTTTACACAATTACTACTTAACTATACTCTTCAAGTAAGTAAATTCTGATGATTATCTCTGTGCTACGGCATCATTTCTAATTAATATTCTCACCGCAAACTCAGCAAACGGTTGTGAATAGTAATGGTCTACATACACAATGATCTTCTCTACCGAATTCATAATCCCTTTTTGCCCATTCCCCCGAGGAGTCCGGGAAAAAAAATTTTTCCTCTTTCAACTTAAAAAACAGTTCCCGGGGAAGGGGGAAAGGCCCCCCAAGGGGTCCTTTTTTGGGGGGGGGAAAAAATTTTTTTTTGGGTAAAAGAAAAGGGGGGGAAAAATTTTTTAGAAAAAAAAAGGGGGGGGGAAAACCCTTTGGGGGTTTTTTTGGGGGGTTTTTTTATTTAAGTGGGGGAAAAAAGAAAAGGGTTTTTTGGGGGGTGGGGAGGGGGAAAAACCGGGAAGGGGGGGAATTTTTTGGCCCCGGGGGAAATTTTTCCGGGGTTTGGGGTTTTTAAAAAATGGAAAAGGGGCCTTTTGGTTTCGGTTTTAAAAAATCGGGCCCCGGGGGGGCTTTCGTTTAAAGGGGAAAAAAAAAAGGGGGGGGGCCCCCCAAAGGAAAGGGGGGGGGAAAAAGGGGGGGGTCCCCCCAAAAGGGGGCCCCCAAAAGGGGGGGGAATTTAAAATTTTTAAAAAAAACCCCTTCCCGACCACAAACCCCGGGGCCCCCCCCCCCAAAAAAAAAGGGGGAAAGGGGCCCCTTAAAAGGGGCCCCCGGGGGGGGCCCCCAAACCCTTTTTTTTAAAAAAAAAAAATTTAAAGGGGGGGAAACCCCTTTTTTTGGGGAAATTTAAAAATTTTCCCCAAAAAGCCCCAAAAAAAGGGTAGCTTTTGAAAAACCCCGGGGAAAACCCCCCCGAAAACAAAGGGGACCCGGGTCTTGGGGTGGGGTTTAAAAATTTTTTTCCGGGTTTTTTGGGGGTTTTAAAGGAAATTTTTTGGGGGGGGAGGGCCCTCCTGAAAAGGGAAAAGGTTTTTAAATTTTTTTTCCCCCCTTTTTCGGTCCGGGGGGGGAAATTTGGGGGGGGGAAAAGTTGCAAGGGGGGGAAAGGGGCCCTAAAAACCCCAACCCCGGGGTTTTTTTGTTTGGGGTTCTGTTTCCCTTTTTAAAAACCCGAAAATTTTGGGGGTTTTTTTCTTCGGGGAAAAAAAAAGGGGTTTTTTAAAAGGGGGGGGGAGTTTTTTAAAACCCGGGGGCCCAGCCCCCCCCTTTTTAGGGGAAAAGGGTTTCCCCCTGGGTTCCCCGGGGGGGGAGGGGGGGGAAAAAAAAAAAAACCCCACCCACGGGGGTTTTTTTAAGGGGGGGGGCCCCCAAAAAAATTTTTTTAAAAAAAAAAAAAAAAAAAAAAACCCCAAAAAGGGGGGGAAAAAAAAGGGGTTTTTAAACCCCCCGGGGCGGGGGGACCCCCCCTTAATGGGGATTGGGGGGTTTGGGGGGGGTTCCCAAAACGGGGGGCAAGGAAAAGGGGGAAAATTTTTCTCCTTTTTGGGGGCCGGCTTTGGGGAAAAAACCAAAGGCGGGGGCGGCCCCCCCTTTTTAGGGGTTTTGGGCCCCCGGGAGGGTTTTTTAGTGGTTTTTTGGGGGGGGGGTCCCAAAATTTTTTGGGGTAAAAGGGAAGGGGGGTTTTTAAAATTTTTTAAAAGGCCCCCTTCCGGGTTGGGCTCCCCCCTTTTTTGGGGGGGGGGGGGGGGGGAGAGGGGCCCCCCGGGTTTTTCTGGTTTTGGGGGGGGCCCTAGGAACCCCCCTTTTTTCTTTTAAGGGGGGGTGGCCCGGGGGTTTGGGGTTTTCCCCAAAACGGGTTCCGGGACGGGCCGCCAATGCAATTTCATTAGTACCGTTTAGGCCCCAAAATGTGGCGAGGGAGTTACGGCGCTCGGGACGGGCCCCATTGACATTGATCTTTACTTTAGCCAGGGTTGGGTTGCATGAGTCGTCAGGGGTGAGAGGGGTGAGCGTGATGGGTGAGGTGAAGGAGAGGAGGGGAAAATATTTTAGAGGAGAAAAAGTTCAAAATTTAGAGGCGATAGTGGAATTTGCAAGGTACCTGCGCTCGAACCCCCCTCAGTATCAGCCTGGTTGCGTACTCCAGTGCACTGAGGGATCGGAGTTTTGTGTTGGGCCTCTCCCTTACTGCCAATCCTTGCTACAAAGGGACAGCAGGTTAGAGGCGCGCCAACCAGATGAATACAAAGTCTCGAGGGCTTATGTAGGTCCAGGTGGCCACAGGAAATTGAAGAAATTAGGAGGAGTAGAGACCCCTAAATGTCACCCAACTGCTGGGCCTTCCCTATACAGGTTTCCTCGTGATAGAAAGGCTGCGGGTCTGGGGAGAGGTGTAATGTTTCCCTTGTCACCGTCAGTAGTCAACAAGAAGAAAAACCGCTGAAGGCAGTGGCAAAGCAAATAATCCCCTGAAGACAGAGGAAATTTGCAGATCATTTACGTTAGTGGAGAGGTCAGAATAGCAAAAAGATTCGCGGCGCGATTGAGGTCCCGGTACTCCGGATGGCTAAATGACACTTTGAGGTTCTTTTTTTGCTATTATGTTACTCTTTTGGCATTGACTAGGTGCTCGTGGGTCTGTCTTGGGTTACGTTAGCTTCGGGCGCTTTTTTACTTATAACTCGGCGCCCGCCCTCGCCCCGGCTCGGCCAATCGCGTCGCGGCGCGATTGTTGCGCCGGGCCTCGCGAGAGCGGTATCGAGCGCCGAAATTTATCCCCCTAAACTTTTTTAAGCTTTTTATTTTCTTACGTTTGTGTTTGCGTTGTTTTTTAATTTTCTTTCGTTTTATTTAGTTTCTCGTTCTTAACCTTGTTCTCTTTTGGTTTTTATAGCTTTAGGGGGTTGTTATACATAAAAACCTATTTTAATTACACTTTTAAATAAACAAAACTCCCCTAACGAGAGCCCTATCCCGTTTTTAACTCCCTTCCTCTCCCGTCACACAACCTCGCCCTCGCCTCATCTCATTATCCTTACATAGCACCAGCGTCCCTCATCCAAATCCTTACCTCCATCTCACTGGTTTCGGATTTCCGACACGTGACATCTGCCGCCTGCACCCTGCCATGACCGTGGCTCCTTTGGCGTAAGGAGTGCCAACACGCGAGTGGGGGAGGAGATGTCATGGCCAGTGTTGATAACCCAAACGTGGTGAGATCGCCAGAGCACATCTCCCTAGAAGTCCTGCCGCCGACAGGGAGAAATCTCTGCTCGACGCGGGCAAGGGAGGTAGCCTCTGATTAGCGATCTCACTCGTACTTCAACCTGTAGCCTCACGGTTAGCCGAGGACACCACCGTTGCCATGGGCGAGAAGTCCGTGCACGGTGGCGTCCCGATGGCGCCGGACAGGCCACCTTTACCGTTCCCAACCTCCCTCGTAAGCCGAGTGGATCCGCAGCCCGGGCGCGGTGGCCTCGCCGACCCGTGAGTTAGCTCATGCGAAGCGAGTCACCGTTATGCCAGGGCAGCGAACCACCGATGGCGCGAGGCCTCCCTTGCTGACCTTTATCCTCCTTTCCTCGTCCTATCAGCTATGCCCCCAACTTTTACCCCGCATGTTGGGTTAAGCCCCGACTCTTTTCTCTCTTACTAAATCATCTCTTCGATCCCCCCCCTTTATCCTTCCCCTCTCCCATCTTCTTTCCCCCCCCGGCAACGGGTCTTTTCTCTTAACTTTACCTTACCTTAAACTCTCTCTTTTTAAAGGGCTCTCTCTGGACCTCTAGGTCTCAAGGTTTTTGTGTTGGGTTTTCTTGGTAAAGAGATCTTTGACACCCCCACGCAGAGACGACCTTGGCCCTTGTGCTGATAACTTTGGGTGTTATCTTGGCACACCTTGCTTGAGGCTAGTATTTTTAATTGTAGGCCAGAGTGCTTACAATTAAAAATACGAAGCACTGTGGCATTAGCAGTTTTACTGCGAGGTGCCGGCCGAACCCATAAGGGTTAGATTCCCCGTTCGGCAGGGTCCTAACCCCGACCGGCCCTAACACACAAAGACTGTTAATTGCCCAGTGTGTCTTCCTTTTTGATACCACTACCGCCCTTGCACCATCCTATCAAATTAGCTTCTGCTAGACTTCCCTCCCTGACCTTCATCATCACCCTCGTGCTATGCCTTCATGGGTCACGTAATCAAATTATCATATTCTGGGGAGTCCATCTCCTGTGAGGTGGCTCTCCAGAAAATCTTCTCAATCACAGAAGTTGCCATGACGCATTGTTTTAAAGTTCACAATGGCTACAAGGTTGTTGTTGCCAAGCCTGAACAGCTGACCCCCTTCCTCTCCTCGACTGGCCAAAGAACCACTCGCAGAACAAGGCTTCAAACCTCTCCCTTCCCCTGAGACTAAGGCTAAATGCACGGTCGTGGCGAAAAAGATCGACAAGACAATCCTTGCCACGATCGTGCGAGTCTATCCAGGCGGAAGTCTCGGCCAAAAACGACGTCACTGTCGTTGATTTTTTACAAACCCCCAAGTCACCCCATTTAAAATACTTGCTCTGCGCCTGAGGAGGCACAGAAGCTCCTATCTCGTGGGATTGTGATGTTTAACAACATCCGTCCCCACCTATAATGGGGAAACCCTGAGAGCTTTATTCGGTTGACCAATGCCTCAAATGCTACAGTTTTAAATCACACTAAACACACATGCACACACGAACAGAGATGCAGCAGATTTAGCGAAACCGGACACTTCTTTGTGCCACAAAGCAACAAAACCATCAGATGTTGCAACTGCGAGGGGCAGCATGTCGCTGTCAGTGGGTCTTGCCCAAACGCAAAGAAATTATTAAGAAAAAGACAAGCACAAAAAAAACAAAAACCCAACCTACGCTTCAACACCTCCGACCCTTACAACATCCACACCCACCACAAAACGACCCAACACGATTCCCTCGGAAAAACAATGCCTCTACCACCCCATTTTCCCCCCAAAACAAAGCCTTCTACCTAACAAAACCCCAAAATACAGACCATACTAAAACGTAGCTTTTAAAAGCTGCAAAATACAACGCCAAGAAATTCACAAACATACTCCCAACACTACTACAATAAAACGGTTTCCCCAGCATTGTGATCCTCGAGGAAATCTTCGAAGACGAGAACCTGTACATACCTGAGTATCACGCACAAACAAACACAAACACCGAGGCTAGAGTGGCGACCACCACCTCACCACAGCCCTCTACCTCTCATGCACACGTACTCCCACAACCACAACCACAACGCAAACCTAGAGAAACTGCACAAGAAAAAACTACAAATAACACAAACGATCACAAACGCAAACTCCCTTCACCACTTAACATGCACCAAAAGAAAGACAAAAAAAGACCCTCTGCTCACGGAAACCACGGAGCCGTCCACTCCTCGTCGTCGTCATGACGACACCATCATCGGGGACTCCAGCAGCGGGGAGAGCCTCCACATCGACCTCAGTCCTGAGGTTGTAGAGGGGGCTACCGCGCTGCCTGTTCCCCCCAGGGACGTAGTTCCCGTCCTCCCCGTCAGGGGAGACTTGCTTGCTTGAGATTTGCGAAGTTCTGGCTTCGCCCGGGCCTTTCACTTATGGCCCGGCCTGTGTCAGCTTTTTATGGCTGTCTCATTTGTTGGTCTGACACTGGGTGTTTAAACGGGGGGGTGGGATTCCCACAGGCCTCCTGTAGCCGGGGTGTAACTTCGCATAATCTCTTTACCACACACGGTGTTCTGGGGGGTTGTCTTAGAATTGCGGGGGCACGCAATTCTCCAGTAGGGTCCTGTGGCTTTCGGCTCGCCGCAAAGCTGCAACACTCCTTCCGTTCTATGGTTTGTATAATCTGCCATCACAGGGTAAACCAGGCGCTTTTGGCAAAGCTTCGGTACCCCTTTTTGTTTATTTCAAGAGTGCCCGTGGTTCTAGCCCGTGGCCGAGTACCCCTGGCCGGGGAAAATCTGTTTCCCCTCTTGAGCGCAGGAAAGGATTGGGGCCCCCACCGATACTTTCCCCCTAAGTAAAATTTTGGCTCTGATGTTTATCATGGGGGTTTGGGGCAACCCGGCCGATTTCGGGTAAACTGTCACAAACTCATTTCCTCTGTCCCTATATGGCTGGGACCCCGTTTATGATAAATTTTTCTACCCTAGCAAGCATCCTTTGTCTATTTTGCCGATGGTTGTCAGGGGGTAGATTTGTAGGGTGAGCGCTGCTGAAGGGCGTCGCGGCCCTTTGGAGTCTGTGAGTATGACCCCTGCCTCCCCAGGACCCTTCACTCAGTGCTCCCTATCAAATGCCTCTGCCTGTCGAGGAGGGGTTGTCTGTTTCCCCCCCTGGTTTTGGGATCCCTTTTCTGCAAACCGGGGCCCTGCATGTGGGTAAGGTCGACCGACCACCTGTAAAATGTTCGGCTCCCCGGGGGGGTTGGGTTCAATACCCTCTGGGTTTCTGCCTTAGGGTAGGCGACAATATTCCCTCTTTTTTTTTTGCCATTCTCATGACCCAGGAAATCTATCGAGGGTTTTTCCCCCGGCGGACTTCGACAAATCAGGGGTGGGGGTCCAGCCCTTTGGGCCCTACGGTTTTTTTGACGATGGCGTATTACACCCTGGGTGTGTTAGACGCCAGGGTTGTTTGCAAAAAGCTCGTTATCTTTTTCTAGGCGTCGTATTTTTGACTGTGCTCCTTTTTTTTGCCCGACGATGTTTTCGACGAAATCCTCGTCCCCCCACACGGGGGGGACGGCCAACCGGATGACCCCGGGACCCCCCCACTTTTACCGAGTAAACACGTAGAACTCCAGTGGTGTTCGGAAGAGATCTCCCTATGCGGTGAGGCGACCACCGCTATTGCGGTGAGCTCTTGGCTTGGATAAGGGGACTACTTTTGGGGTAAACAGCCAATCAATTTCCCAAACACCTATCACGCAATGCCACTAGAAAATGGAACGCCACAGGGTGGGGGGTTCTCAGTCCGCCCTTTTTAAAAACCTAATGTCCCCGTTCCCAAAAATAACCTCCTAGTGGGGTGCAAAATCATCTCCTTGCAACCCATCTTCTATCATCTCCCCCCCGGGGGCCCTGCCAAAAAAAGCCCCCTTTTTTCTGGACTTGGTATCCGAGGAGTGTTGCAGGAAGGACTAAGATCTCTGCAGCCAAAACCCAAAACCTGGTCTGGAAAAGAGATTTTAAGGCACAAGTCGAAATCCCGGGAAAGGACTTGGGGTGGGTTTTAGGAATACTGTACCTTGGGGGAAGGTAGACCGGGCCCCTCCTTTTTGCCAGGAGGGCCAGTACCCGCTTGCCGAACAAAGGCAAAACTGTCTGTCATGAGAGCAATGAGGGAAGACCATAGGGGCCCAAAACAGAGACTAAGTCTTCTAGTCAGCTGTCGGCCCATTGTAGACTATGCCTCCCTCGCTTGTTGGCTCAAAAAAATAAAAAAAGAACCGATTGGAGCAGTCCAAAAAAGCCGCCCCCGGGTTTTTTATTCGGTGCCCCAAGG
>NC_051395.1:41770750-41782292 GCF_015228065.2 Penaeus monodon | reverse complement strand
ATTGTAAAGGATTAACCAGGTAGATGAGACGTCTGATGAGGTCCCGGTCTTCAGGTGGAATCACTGATGACCCCATAGCGCCAGAGAGGGGTTTAGCCAAATACTTGGCCAAACGATGGGGAGCGCTGCCAATGCCAGAGGTGATCGGTCTCATCGGCACGCCTGGCTTGTGTACCTTCGGGAGACCTCTCATGGACGGGTGGCGGGGGGCCTCTTCCAGCAGGTGAAGTAGGCGTTTACCTTCGGCTGAACGCAGAAGTAAATCCCTTGCCTTTTTCTTGAACTTCGGCAAAACAGTGAGAATCGCCAGCACATCCCGGGAAAAAGATACATGACTTAATACGTGACAGAAAGCAGCCCGAAAGCAACCCTTGTAGTGTTGTATATCGCATACCCTGCAGCGGTTGCGATACAGCATACTTTGGGGAAACAGGCCGTGGTTTCAGCACCAGGATCAGCGAACATCGAGCTGACATCCGTCACCACAGAACTTCCAATGCCATGGTGGTACATGTAGATGAAGCTGGACATCTACCAAACTGGAAGGACGCAGAAATAGTCCATGAAGGACTGAACAAACTAAAAAGAAAAATTATGGAAGCAGCATACATCGCGACGGAGAGTAATGTCAACACGGCATCGGGCAGGTTCAGATTATCCAAGGTCACAGCAACAATCCTACGAGCAACGAATAGGAGGTCACAGTCAGGTATTTTGTCAGCTCACGCCTGATATATATCTTCTATGTAATTTCTCTGTTGTATGTATTTCTGACGAAGACGCATTCGAAACCGGTCAAATACATCTCTTGTATTGTGAAGATATTCATTCTCATTCATACCTTGTCTACATATATATATATATATATATATATATATATATATATATATATATTACACACAGACACACGCATACGCACGCATACGCACACACACACACACACACACACACACACACACACACACACACACACACATATATATATATATATATATATATATATATATATATATATATATATATATATATATATATATATCCACATAGAGAAATAAAAGGTTGGCGTCAAATACAGCAGCTGATACGATAACAATATATTATAACTTCAATAATCACAGTATATAGACACGATATAATATATATGAGACAAGAAATGACTGGAAATATAGATCAAGATTAGCACTGGTACACAATTCATGGGTGCAGATGAATTGGAGGTTGGTGTGAGCAGTCGAGGTCGGTAGACCAAGTGTGTCTTTGCTACCGTCTTTATATCTCGGGTCGGCTCGTGGCGAGTCTCTAGACAGGCCCACGGCCCATCTCTAATTCCTCGCGACAGATCTCGTCAAGCTGCCCAAGCCATGACCTCCTGGGTCGTCCCACAGGCCTCCTCCAGCCATGGTTGTCTTGCTTAGAGACAACCTGAGTTGGTGATCCCGGATTATGCAAGTAACAGGTCCCATGCCAGTCTCACGATGTAACCGCCGGTTAGCATGTAAAACTCTCTGTAACTTCAACGTCCTCGCCGCAAAAATGAATCGACTGAACGGGTTCCCCTAACAGGTTCCCAAAGTCCTGAATCTTGTTCTTGGTCCAGGAGACCTCTGGGCCTAAGGCCTTTGCCTCATTGCTAAATGCATCAAGAGCTGCCACCAGTGACTCCAGGGACTCGGATAGGATAGCAACATCATTGGCAGTCAAGGTCTGAGACCTTGATATTACCTATGTTACTCCACACTGACTTTGGCTAGTAGCTCTGCCTATTATCCAGTCCATACAGGTGTTGAAAAAGTGTTGGTGCAAGGACACAGCCTTCCCTCACCCCTGAATTAACAGGGAAGAAGTTCGACAGACCCCCACCACACTTTACAACACTTTCAGTACCAGTATAAAGGCTTGCTATTAGGCCAATATTCTGCATCGGAATTCCCCTGAGTCTCAGGATCTTCCATAGCGATTCTGATGCACAGAGTCAAATGCCTTCTTGAGGTCGATGTAGGTTGCAAGCAACCCATGACCAAACTCATGATGGCGTTCCACAATTACTCGAAGCGCTAGTATTCTGTCTATTGTGGACTTGCCAAGAGTAAATCCAAACTGCTCCAGTCTCTGATGCCTCAGTAAGTGGTTGCGGATCTGTTTCAGAAGAATGTGGGCGAGAACTTTGCCTGGTATGATGAGCAGTGTAATGCCACAGTAGTTGCTACAATCCCAACGATCCCCTTTCCCATTTCAGAGAGAGATGACGACACCTCTCAGCAGGTCAGGGGGAATGGTACCAGACTGACAGATGGCAGTCAGGACTGTATGCAGGCCCTGATCCATAGATTCACCCCAAGCCTTTAGCAGTTCAGCAGGGATATCACATATGCCTGCAGTTTCCCACTCTTCAGCTTGGAAATCGCCATCCTAACCTCCGTTAGGGTAGGAGGTTCCTTGCTGATGGGTGGGTCCAGCATAGGTATTGTGACATTGCTTGCATCCAAGCTAACTGTTGGAGGGTCTACCTGGTACAACTGCTCAAAATACTCAGCCCAATGTTCATGAACCCAAACATGATCTGAGATGATCTGTCCATCCGCTGATCGGACTGCAGTCATCTGCAAGGAGGGCTTAGAGTTCAGTTTTCTCAGGGCTTGATAGGGAGTTACAGCTCCGGGAGTTACAGGTCTAACACACCTGGGAAGTGTGCTCTTCTGCATCCGTCAATATCATATTTTGAAAAAGTACAAGTACCTGGCGCCTTACATGGCTTTAGAGAGGTAAGTGGAGACGTAGGGTGGAAGGCATAGTTCGAGATTTGAAAATGAAAATAGTTCGTGCAACAAGAAAAAAACGTAAGTTAGTAATATATCGAATATTGTATCAAAATGTTTTTACTTGTTTATTTTTTTTTTGGGGGGGGGTTTGATTTTTTTTCTTATAATATTATATGACATGAGGGTTACTGGTATATGCATCAGAATCATGGGTAGGTGTTACTTGCTTGTTTTTCCTTGCAACTCGCCTGTAGGTGATGCAATAGCACGCTCCCAGGGTTATTAGCAACATACACAATCCGGCGACGGTAACGTATACGGGATAAATGTAGGTTGCGTGGAACGGGCTGAGCGGGGTAAATGCATCAAACTGTTGCAAAGTAGGAATCTGTTGAGAGATTACACTAGGAAGAGAAATGTTATAGGATGGCAATGACACCGACATGGGTTGCAGGTAGGAGGTATTCATTGCAATCTTCCTTGTGTATGTATGGTGGCTGGAATAAATAAGGATAAGGAAGTCAGTTCACATGAGGCTGGAAGAACAAAAGTACCTTGTAGAACAACATCAGGGTTATGCTTGTTACACATAACTGTAGTTGTAGTAGCCTTGAAGTAAAATAATAAGGTAATGTCGGGAAATGAGAGAAGAAACGGCCTAACCGAACCACGAATTTCAGAGAATGTGCACTGACCTATAATGTTATGGTTTGTAATGAGCGCCCTGGAGCAAGATGGCATATTTGTGTCAAGTGCCAGAGGCGATGAAGTGCAACAAATGTGCGAGGAGTGGTCTTTGCACAGTTATCTAAGAAATCTGCTGGTGGGAAAGAAATAGCCTGGCCGTGAAGGGATTTTAGGATGAGTGAATGTTGTGTGTTTAAAGTGAAGAAGGTGTTATTTGTTTTTATGGGAATGGGTGAATGAAACAAGCCTTAAAGGTAGTTTCAGGGGGGAGTGGAATAAATACAGAGAGACCTGAAATTGTGAGGTAAGACTTTAGAGTAGAGTAGAACTGAATTCGTCGCTTTAGAGGGAAAAGAGGCTTAACATTAGCAGAGGAGATATTGTGGAGAATAGGGCGTAAGTCATGTGGAGTAATGAGACTAGGAAGCACTTCGCCTGCTGTTGCTGAAATCAACGAGTTGGTTATTGAGTTAATATTATTTATAATCTTATTAATTGTCACTTGGTAAGATAGCACGTTAAACGCGAGCTCTGTGAAATGGTTAGAATTATTGAGCTTTGTGGAGAGGCTCTCAAAGGTTGAGTTAACACTGTGAAATGCTGTCTGTAACTCGTGAACATTAGTGGCAATAGTGTTGACGGCATGAATCGATGCGTCAAATCTGTGAGTAATTGTTCTGATATTATTCTGATATTCTGAGAATTTAGAAGTGAAGGTATCATCATCTACAACGCCAAATAACGCGTGGGCAATTTTTCCGACAGCATTAATTAATCCTCGTCGTGAACGATGTTTATGTTCTACAAAAGAAGAGAGTTGATTATGGATAGAATTAAGTGCACTGTCAAGAAGAGAGAATTGCTGCTGCGTTAACTGTTCACGAGTTGCCTGCGCTTGAAGTGATGCTATCTTACGTAGGTGGAAAGTAGCCAGGCTGGAGAACTCAGCAATCGGCTGGAGCGAAATTTTGACTTCCACATTGTTTGTTATTGGTAAGACTAGCCCAAGGTCCTCAACGAAGGCTCCTGGTACTGCGCGAAGCCTAGGGGGTAGGGCATGGCGGTCGGCAGACGACAAAGTGAAGAATGATAAGCCCAAGAGTAGTAAGATCTGGAAGATAAAAATCAATTAGTGTTCGTCGGCCGGGGGAGAATAGTACTTGTGAGCAAGCTTTAGGACGTCGAAATGAGACCAAAATTGTTCACCTGACTGTATGCATTTAATGTAGGCCTTGTTGTTCTTTACATTAATTACTCTAAATGGACCTTCAAATCTAGGAGCAAGCTTTGACTTAATATTGAGTTGCTGGTTGACTTTTCTAAATACTAGTGCTCCAACTTCAATGTCCTTGTGGCGGGCAACTTTGTGTTGAAATGACAGTATTTTATCTCTGGAATTAGTCAAATGCTTCTTTGTGATCTGAAAGATTGACTTGTTTCTATTTAAAAGATATTCAGCATAATTATCATTATATGAAGGAACTTGATTTTCATCAAAGAGGTCATAGGGTAGTCTTTTATCCATTCCATATAAAAGAAAATGTGGGGTATCACCTAAGGAAGAATGGAATGTACTATTAATACAAGACTGGATTGTCAATAGTGATTCATCCCATATGTCCGATGTCGCATCAACAAGCGATCTCATTAATGAGAGGATGGAGGAGTTGAGCCTTTCTGTAATACCATTACTTTGTGAGCGGTAAGGGAGAATGTTAACACGAGTTACATTCATGATATCACATAACTTATCCATGACCTTGTTATGAAATTCAGTCCCGTTATCAGTAGAAAAATACATGGGGGCTGAATATCTATGACAGAAGTCGTGGAAAGCATGTGCAACAACATTTGCTGATTTGTTGGGCACGGGGACTAGTTCACAAAAACGAGTGAAGTTATCAATGAAGACTAAAATATAACGATTCATTGCGAGAAGGTAGAAAACCTGACAATGTGTCGCAAGAGACCTTCTGGAAAGGAAAGTCTGGAATGTCATATTTCAATGCAGGGGCTGGGTCATTGGTATTTCCTTTGTAATATGGGCATTGCTTACAAGACTGAACATGCTTAGCAACTTTGCTAATGAGGTGTGGGGAAAAGAAGCGTTGCTGGGCTAAGTGAATTGCCTTATACTTACCACAGTGTGCAGCTCCTTTCGATTCATGGAAAAGAGGAAGGATTCGACCTTCAAGAGATTCAGGAATAACTACAAGTTTACGAGATGCCTTGAGCTTTCTTGTCCTATATCGAGACTTGTAGCAAAGTAGACCGTTAGCATCGAGGTACAATTGACTTACTCGAACATGTCTGCTAGGGGGAGGTCTTTCATTCCTTTCTAAGACTTGAATTAAGGGGCCATACAGATTATCATTACGTTGCGCTTGCCGGATCTCGTCCTCCGTGGGGGGGTCCATGGGAGGTACGGCTAGAGCAGCCAAGACCGGGGAGGTAACAGAATGAATGGGGTCGGAACGGCGACCGGTAACATGTGCAGGCCGGATCTCGTCGTTCGAAGGATCCTCAACGGTAGGCGTGGCAGTATTTGCCAAGATCGGTGCAATGTCAGAGAATTTCACCTTGCGGGAGGCAAAGGTGGGCGAGGAGCTAGATTCAAGCAGGTTGTGAGCGTCAGAGAGGGGAGCGCGTTGATAGCGCGTCGGCAACGACATTTTGCTTCCCGGGTAAATAAACAATGGTGACGTCAAACTCTGCTAGAACTTCAATTGCGCGGGCGCGTCGTCCATGAGGGTCCCTGCCTTTAAATATGGACGTGAGGGGGGAATGTTCAGTGTGTACTTCTATCTGATATCCCAAGATTAGCTCTCGAAAGTGACGGAGGGCCCATATGATACTTAGTAGTTCACGGTCCGTCGTATGATAGCGTTTCTCCGCTGAATTGAGGGCGCGACTTGCAAAAGCAATGGGCTGCGTTTTTCCAGAATGGCCATGTTTCTGGTGGAGTACTGCTCCGAGCCCGAGGTTTGAGGCATCAGTGGTGAGGACAAAAGGCAAGCTGAAATCGGGGAAGGCTAAGAGTGGAGCCTTAATTAGTCGCGACTTAAGAGTTGTAAATGCGGCTTTTTCCTCGTCTGTCCACTGCCAAATAGAATCCTTTTTAAGGAGATGAGTAAGCGGTGTCGCGATGGACCCGTAACCTTGAATGAACGGCCTGTAAAAACCTGAAAGGCCTAAAAATGATTTCAATTCCTTCTGGTTCTTAGGTGTTGGAAAGTCGGCAATGGCTTTAACTTTTGAGTCATTAGGTGCAATACCTTTAGATGACAAGGTATGGCCCAAGAATTCTAACTTAGATTTGAAGAACTGACACTTGCTAGGTTGAATAGTTAATCCTGCAGTTGATAGCCTATTGAAAACCTGACGCAATTTATTCTCGTGTTCAGAGAGGGAGGGTGAGCAAATTAAAATATCATCTAAATACACGAGGACCTGATCATTAATTAATCCTGATAGTACAAGTGACATTAATCTGCTAAATGTAAGAGGGGAATTGCGAAGGCCAAAAGGGCATACTAAAAATTCAAAGTGTCCCATATGAGTCGAGAAAGCCGTATATGGCACGCTCTCAGCAGTACCATTTCCCGAAGGACAAGAAACGTCTATCAGTAGATCATGAAATGCCGGAATAGTAGTGGTAGCAGTAGCAATAAACTTAGGAGCATTATCATTAGCGGTCCAGGATTTCGCAAAGTCGTCAACGTGTTTTGCGCGCGAAGGTTTGCGTGATGTGGGTGTCGGTATCAGAACCGGGGAGGAGGAGCGCGCAGCGAGAGGAGAGATGAAGCGAAGGCGGGTGGGAGGGGTAGGGGGGTGGTGGGGAGGAGAGGAAGGAGAGTGAGGTGCAGAGAAGGGGTGACTATGGTCATGTGTGACTTCATAGATTGTCATTGCGGATGTGAAGGGGTCGGTATGCGTCCATAGGCAAGAGGGAGTCCTTAGCAGGTAATTCTGACCATTAAAAGTAATGCTATTACTCCGAGGGTGGAGGGAAATTCCTGTACGGTATAAGAAATCATGACCCAACAAGAGGTGTCCCGGGGTAAAATTAGATTCTACTACGACAAACTTGTGAGCAAAAATTTCACTACCAAGAGAAATGTTAAGGACTTTGTTGCCTAAAGCTGATACCTTATCTCCTGTTATCCCGCAAATGGTGGTTTGACTCTGGTTGCAAATCTAATGATAATTCGAAATTCCGCAAAGTATCCAACGAGACCACAGAACAAGAAGATCCCGTGTCTAAGAAGAAATATGCAGGCTTGCCATTTAATATAGATGGAAGCAATGGCGGCTGAGTGATATCATTAGGGATGCAACTAGTTGAGACAATGTGATGTGTTACCGGTATTGTGCTTGTAGTGTTGCCGTGTCTGGGTGTTTTTGGCTTTTCCCTAAAAAATGGCGGTTTGTTTGGCGTTGCTGGAGCAATCTGTACGTTTGACTCACCTGGTCTGGGAATGCCGAGCAGTGAGCCTATGGATGTGAGCGCGTGCCATGATAAGGGCAGTACGGAGTCGAATAACATGAGTCGGCACCGTGACCTTTTGCACAACAGTTGAAACACTGATCTCTGTCCGGTGCCCAGTTTGTGATGCAAGGTTGTTTACGTCTGGGAACATGAGGTGAGTTAGATGACGGGGGAAAATGAGTCTTATGTCCCGTATTATATTTGTGAGGGGAGTTATGTTTGGACTGTTGTGGTCTCGTGTCATTGTTGTGGAACCGCGGGTTAGGGTTGCGTTGTGGTTTGTCGTTTGGTTGTTTGTTTTTGTTTGTGGTACGCAAAGGGTGTGTTGTCTTGTGTGGTCGTGTTTGCCTTAGTAGTGTGAATGCCTGCATTGACCGATACAGTGGGAGCCTTCTCTCTGATTGACTTTGCAAATTCGCTGGGTAATTTAAGTAAATCGGTATCCACACAAGGTTCCCAAACTTGCTCTTGTACAGAAGTAGGTAACGAAGCAACCAGGATAGATTTCACCATATACGTCATGGAGGAGACGTGATGTTCGTTGAACAAGGATTTAATGTGGGAGTCATGGTTGTGGGGGATACTCTTAGCCCATTAAATGAATAAGTCTCGCGAACTGAATAAGATGACTTACATCTAAGGATTTGAACGAAGATCTAAAAATATCTTTGAAATAACTCCAACTGCGCAAATCGGATGGCAATGTCTTGAAGGCGTTAATCGCGTTTCGTACTTTCGCTGAGGTCAGCTCTAAATGTGTTTCAGGGGGGTTGGGAAGGGGTCAATGGTGGAATTAGCAGTTGAGGGGTTAATGGGGGAAGTCAGAGATGATCGGGAAACGGGGCAGGAGGGAGAATACGAAGTTAAATTATCCAACCCGAAGAAAATTTCGCTAGTTTCTCTGAGATTCCTGAATATTTTACCAGTTCGTAATTCACTCATGAATAGACGCGAGAAAGAGATTTGGTCACTTCACAATGTAGAGGAATGAGAACGAAAAAAAAGAAAGTGGGTAACACAAGGCACAACACGAGGGTGGGAAAAACAATTAAGATTAAGAAAAATGACACAAGGGATATCGACCTTAGCCGGCACTAACCTTCATGATCGATGTCTTGGACCTTTTTCCAACTTGATGCGCTGTTGCTGTAAGGTAAGGTAAAGTTAAAAGAAAAGACCCGTTGCCGGGGGGGAAAGAAGGTGGGAGAGGGGAAGGATAAAGGGGGGGGATCGAAGAGATGATTTAGTAAGAGAGAAAGAGTTGGGGCTTAACCCAACATGCGGGGTAAAAGTTGGGGGCATAGCTGATAGGACGAGGAAAGGAGGACAAAGGTCAGCAAGGGAGGCCTCGCGCCATCGGTGGTTCGCTGCCCTGGCATAACGGTGACTCGCTTCGCATGAGCCAACTCACGGGTCGGCGAGGCCACCGCGCCCGGGCTGCGGATCCACTCGGCTAACGAGGGAGGTTGGGAGCGGTAAAGGTGGCCTATCCGGCGCCATCGGGGCGCCACCGTGCACGGACTTCTCGCCCATGGCAACGGTGGTGCCCTCGGCTAACCATGAGGCTGCAGGTTGAAGTACGAGTGAGATCGCTAATCAGAGGCTACCTCCCTTGCCCGCGTCGAGCAGAGATTTCTCCCTGTCGGCGGCAGGACTTCTGGGGAGATGTGCTCTGGCGATCTCACCACGTTTGGGTTATCAACACTGGCCATGACATCTCCTCCCCCACTCGTGTGTTGGCACTCCTTACGCCAAAGGAGCCACGGCCATGGCAGGGTGCAGGCGGCAGATGTCACGTGTCGGAAATCCGTAACCAGTGAGATGGAGGTAAGGATTAGGATGAGGGACACTTACGCTATGGAAGGATGATGAGATGGGGCGTGGGTGAGGTTGAGGTCACGTACGGAAGAGAGAGAGGAGGGGGGGAAGGCTTGCTTGCTTGCTTGCTTGAGATTTGCGAAGTTCTGGCTTCGCCCGGGCCTTTCACTTATGGCCCGGCCTGTGTCAGCTTTTTATGGCTGTCTCATTTGTTGGTCTGACACTCGGTGCTTACCGTGGCGGTGGGATTGCCAGCAGGCGCTCCTGTAGCCATGGTGTAAGCATCTCGCATAATCTCTTTACCAGCACGACGGCTGTGTTCTGTGGGGTTTGTCTTAGGAATTGCGTGTGCACGCAATTCTCCAAGTAGTGTATCAGTGTGGAGAGCCTTTGGTAGCTCTGACTTTTCGTCTTTGGCTTTTTCTCTGGCCAGGCTGTTTCTGTGCATTGGCTGGCCTTGCCTGGGCAGGCTCAGCTTCTTCTGATTCGGCTTGTGGCACTGAATCAGCCTGGTTAGGCTCTGCCTGTGAGGGCATAGCCTGGCTAGGCTCTGCCTGTGAGGGCATAGCCTGGCTTGGAGAGGGGAGGGGACTCTCGACCTGGGCTGAGGGAGAGGATTGGGCTGATTTGGCCTTCTCCATCTTCCTTCCTTTATGCTTTTCACAGTCTGTTTGAGTGCCGTCATGGCAACATCGACTGCTTTATCCGCCTCTTCCTCGGTCCTGGACAAGGATACTGCCACTGCTGTGACTACAGCAGTGATCAGGATCGACATGTCCCCCTCGTCGAAGAACATGTCTTCTGGGTCTGGGGGGGACCGTGTGGTGCTGTTGGAACCTTTCTTCCTGTGGTTCCTCTGCACTTGGTTTACTTGGGGGAACTCCTGATTGTCGGAGATCTCCGGTTTCGGCTGGGGGGCAGCTTCCTTCCTCTTAGGAGGTCGGGAAGCCTTTTCGCTTTTGTTCCTCCCCCAGACGTAGGTGGGGGAGGAACAAAACAAAACAAAGTCTGGTCGCTTCTTAGCAACCTCTTGCCGTTTGAGGGCCGCCTCTTTCCTGACAGAGCAAGCCAGGCTCCAGGCATGATGCCTCTTGGCACAGTTAGGACATTTGGCTGTTGTGTCCTTCTTTTCTTCTTTATGTGCCTTGATGCACACCTCGGTATTGTGTGCCTTGCTACAGACACCACATTTTGGCTTGGCTGTGCAGTTAGCCTGATGGTGGCCGTACTTCTGGCACTTGAAACACCGAAGTGGTTCAGGCACATAAGTGCGTAGGTGATAGGTACCCCAGTTACCCAGATCAAGGGTGGAGCTTGGGCTACCTTTCATGGTCACCAGGACTTGCCTGGTTGGAGTCTTCCCCTTCGACAATCGGGAAGCCTCCACGACCTGTGGGTGTGATGCTATCACCTCCACATCGTATGAGACTGAGAAGCCAAGTAGCACCATCTTGACTCTCTTCTCCTCGGGATTCAGTGGCGAGAGGCTCACTTTCCTCCCATCTTTTAGCTCCTTTGTCTCCTGCAGGAAACAAAGGGTGGCTTGATCTTTGGGCACGATGATCATGCCCTGATCTCGCGCAACCCAGATCGACAGCCGGATTTTGCGCTGGCTCTCCAATGCCCTTACCATTTGGTAGGCATTGTCGAAGCCTTCGGGTTTGACGGGGACCTTAAATTGCGGGAAACGCCTTGGGGGTCCAGACTCGCCATCAGAGTCGGTCTCCGGCCTCGGCCGTTTCGGTCCGCCCTTTCGGCTTTGGGGCTTGCTCGTGGAGGCACTCGGTCT
>NC_051395.1:41742259-41770650 GCF_015228065.2 Penaeus monodon | reverse complement strand
TCCATATATATATATATATATATATATATATATATATATATATAATATACATATATATATATATAATATATATATATATATATATATATATATATATAATATATATTATATATATATATATATATGTACACACAGCTGGAAACGCCGTTCAACAGAGGTTGGTCTCGGAAAGAATATGACATTGAAAACTAAGGGAGTGTAACAGGTGCGCGTCAGGGGGAGGAGTGCACACGTGGCAGGATACAGCGAGCAGGGCCAGGTCGTGACACCCGTGCCTTGGCACTCCCATTTCCTCTACCCCATCTTTCTCTTTCCTCTTCCTCTCTCTTTTTTCGACATCATCACTTATTTCTCCTCCTATTTTTCCTCTCCCTTTTCTCCCCCTTGTCCTTCTCTCTTCTTCTACTTCCTTCACCTAATTCTCCCCCTACTCCATTTACACTCCTTATACCCTTCGCATCCTTGTTTTCTTACTCTTTCTCCTTCTCCTTCTGTTCCCTATCATCACACCCGCTTCATATTCTTTGCCGCCCTGATATTACTCTTTCTTTCATGGCAGCCAATATGGTATAACTACGATATCTTTTCCCCAACGCCTCTTTTCCTTCTCAGTCCAATTCCATCTCCTCCTGTCCTTCGTACTTACTTCTTTCCCTGGATTCCTTGGCCTCTTTCCCTCCTGCGAACCTTGCCCACCGTCGCGTCTATCCCTCGACGTCTTCTTCTGCCGCAGTCACCGTTCCCACTGCTCACAATATACTCCCTCGCCTCGACCCCCTCCCTCCCTCCAGCAGGAGTGAGTGTGACTCCGCCCACCGCGGTTCAGGAAGTTCCAGACAGATGAACAAAGGCAGAGCTTGTGTTCTTATGCCTATTCCAAGTAGCTGGCTTATGTGCATTCAAAGAAAATATAGCTATATGTATGTAAGCATACATACATGCATAGACACACACACACACACACACACACACACACACACCACACACACACACACACACACACACACACACACACACACACACACACACACATATATATGAAAAGGGAAACAGTCACAGTAGAAAAAGAAACTAAATCGTAACGTTTCGAACTCTTCACGAGTTTCTCTTCAGACGAATAAACCAAAATGAACGGTTTATTCGTCTGAAGAGGAACTCGTGAAGAGTTCGAAACGTTACGATTTAGTTTCTTTTTCTACTGTGGCTGTTTCCCTTTTCATCTTTGTGTACACGTTACTGTGTTTGTGTTTGTTTATATATATATATATATATATATATATATATATATATATATATATATATATATGTATATATATATATGTGTGTGTGTGTGGTGTGTGGTGATATATTATATATATATATATATATATATATTATATATAATATATATATATATATAATATATATATATATATATATATATATATATATATATATATATATATATATATATATATATATATATCATATATATGCCATAGCATTTATTCCCCAAGGCTGGGGAAATTTGAGAAAGTTGAGAAATTTCTATCTCATCCGAAATTCAACCCAATAAACTGAAACTGAAGGCTAAGGACAGGAGAATCTCACCCACAGTGGACGAACTGCACTCGAAAATGGACTGACTTCAGGTCGAAATACTTGTACTTTTCTAGGGCTGTGCCTCGTCACTCGGATTGCCAGGGGAGCCACTTGCCAAATACATGTACACCAAAAAGATCACGACGCGTCACGATCGATATATTGACATCATGGTGGTGACTGCAGCGCCTGTCCGGCCTGGCTCACCCGCCTCGTAACAGGTGATATATAGCGCTCGGGACGTTACCACAGCAGTACTTGGCACTCGGTAGAAGAATTATTTCAAATTCCCTTACAAGCATACATATTATCACATCACTACTGTCATATCATTGACTTGCGGGTTATATGAGCACCAAATGTTCATGAACTCCTTGTACGATTTTCTCGTATATGACGCAAGAGAAGGGGTAATTAGAGGAATCACCTTCAAATTATGTGATGAACCACAAAAACGCGAAAAATATGACGAATACCTTGTGACACACTACAACAAGGATCTCGATCTTGAAAATGCGTATGCACTCGACGGAGTTCAAAAGGCCATAAGTTTGATTGTTGATTATTTAAAATTTTCCCGCGTCAACACCCAAAGGTCATTAGCGGCGAATACCTTGTTAAATGAAATATAAAAATTTTTAAAATTTTAAAAAAATCTATCAATAATATCTTAAAAAAAACATAAATTTTTTAAAAATAAAAAAAATATTATCTCTAAGTGTAAAAAAATTTTTGCAAAAACATTATGAAATTAAATTTTTTAAAAATTAGTTCCCAAAGGGAAACTAAAAAAACCCTCTATGTACAACCCTCCCCCAATAATTTTCAGGTTAGGGGGGAGAAAAGTAAACGTTTTGGTCTTTTCATGATCTTCGTTTTGGTGTACATAAAACCCGGGTATTTGAAATAATAATTTTTCTCCTTACCCCAACCTATGTCTCTCTAATTAATCCCCCCTAGGGGCGGGCTGCCCATCAGAGAGAGTAGAAGCTACGATTTGTTGGGCTTCAGAAAGAATTTGAAAAAATTTCGTCTAGGACCAAGGGTACTCTATTTTTTTTCTTGACCTCCCGAAAGAGGATTTTTTTTGGGCTTCATAAAGTCGCCCGCATTGAGCATCGAATTCGCTAAACTTTAAACCTGTATATTTATTCTGTCCATCTTTTGAAAAATATTTTTATCTTACAGGGAAAACCGAATGCCCCCACGGCAAGGGAAAAAAATAAAAATTTAAAAATAAAATTTAAAAAAAAAAAAAAAAAAAATAAAATACCCCCAACAAAAAATATATAAATTGAAAAATTTTAAAAAAAAAATAAAATATAAATATAAAATTAAAACCCCAAAAAAAATTATATAAAATAATATATATATAAAATATAAATAACAATAATAAATAATTAATTAATAATATAAATTTTTAAATAAAAAGATAAAAAAAGAATAATAAAAACAAAAAATAAAAAAAATTATTTTATTTAAATCTATATAATTTTTTTTATAAAAAATATATATATAAAATTTTATATATATAAAAATAATAATAATAGATAGATAGATATAAAAAGTAAGTTTGTTTGTGTGTGTTGTGGGTGGGGGTGTGTGTGTGGGTGTGTGTGGGGTGGTGGGGGTGTTGTTTTTTTGTTTGATATATTATATTTTTATATAATAATATAATAAATTTAATTAAATTTTAAATAATTTTTAATTTTATAATATATTTTAAAATAAAAAATTATATATTTAAAATATATAATAATTTAATGATACAATCTAAAATAAAAAATTATTTTTAAATGAATATACATAATTTTTTATTTTACATAAATTAATTTATATTAATATATATATATATTATATTAATATAGATTATATATATATATATATATATATATATATATATCAATCATCATCATCAAGGGGCTAACGCCGACGGGGGCGCATGGACGCATCCAACCCTTCGCTTCCAGCCACGAGGATCCCTCGAGGCGAGTCTCCAGGCAGGCACACGGCCCATCTCTAATTCCCTCGCGACAGGTCTCTTCGAGTTGCCCAGCCATGAATCTCCTAGGACGTCCCACAGGTCTACTCCACCCAGGGTTGTCTCGCAAGAGAGACAACATGATGGGCAGGGTCGTCCATAGGGAGGTGAGCTAGGTGGCCATTAGACTACCTGAGTTGGTTGATCCCGGATTATGCAAGTAACAGGTTCCCATGCCAGTCTCACGGTTGTAACGACGGTTGGACACGTGGTCCGCCAAGTGTAACACCATGATCCGGCGAAGGGACTGTTACAAAAGGCATCAAGGCGAGACTCCAAGGCACTGGATAGCACCAGTTCGCTTCCATAGAGCAAAACTGGAAGTATAAAGGCCTTGCAGACACGCAGCTTTCAGTCCTCTGCATAGGTAACGACATCTCCAAACGCCTATTGTGATCGAGTTCATGGATCTGTTGCCAAGAACCAATCCGTCTACTGACTTCCGCGGTCTAACAACCCAGAGATTATGGACTACGCTACCAAGGTATGTAAAACTTTCTGTGACTGTCAACGTCCTCGCCGCAAGCATGGATCGACTGAACGGGTTCCCCTAACAGGCGCCCAAGTCCTGAATCTTGTTCTTGGTTCAGGAGAACCCTTCTAGGCCTAGGGGCTCGCCTCATTGCTAAATGCATCAAGAGCGCCACAAGTGACTCCAAAGGACTCAGATAGGATGGCAACATCGTCGGCCAAAAGTCAAGGTCAGGACCTTTAAATATGCCTAGTGTTGCTCTCGCAGACTGTGGCAGTAGATCTGCCCATTATCCATCCATACAAGTGTTGAAAAAGTGTTGGTGCAAGGACCACAGCATTCCCGCACCCCTGAATGAACAGGAAGAAGTTCGACATACCCCCACCCCACACTGTACAGAACTTTCAGTACCAGTATAGAGGTGCTATAGGCCAATAATCTGTCGGATTCCCCTGAGCCTCAGGATTCCCATAGCGGATCCCGATGCACCGAGTCAAAAACGTTCTTGAGGGTCGATGCAAGCAACCCACGACCAAACTCACGGACGGCACTCCACAATTACTCGAAGCGCTAGTATACGGTCTATTGTGGCCTTAACAGGAGTAAATTCCAGACGCCCGGTTCTCTGGTGCCTCGTAGTGCTTGCGGATCCGTTTCAGAAGAATGTGGGACGAGACCTTCGCCTGGTATGCTGAGCAGTGGAATGCCACGGTAGTTGCTACCGGTCCCATCGATCCCCTTGCCCTTCCAGAGAGGGATGACCACGCCCCCAGCCAGGTCATAGGGAATGGTACCCGACTGCCAAATGGCAGTCAGGACGTATGCAGGCCCCGAGCCATAGGTTCACCCCCAGCCTGTAGCAGTTCCGCGGGATATCAATTATGCCTGCAAGCTTTACCAATCTTCAGCTGAAATAGCCAGCCTAACCTCTGTTAGGGTAAGGGGTTCCTCGCTGATGGGTGGGTCCGGCACAGGCACTGTGACATTGCTTGCATCCAGCAAACTGTGGAGGGAGTCCACTGGTACAAATGTTCAAAAATACTCAGCCAACGTTCAAGAAACCCCAATATGATCGAGATGATCTGTCCATCCGCTGATCGGACTGCAGTCATCTGTCGAGGAGGGCTAGAGTTCAGTTTCTCAGGGCTTGGTAGGCAGGGCGAAGGTCATTACAAAGAAATGGCCCAGCCTCCTCAGCAAGATTCCTGATAGAGTGTTCCTTGTCCCTTCTCAGCAGTGCCAAGCCCTACGCACCATGGAAGACGCAAGACTGATCCATTCAGCCGATCCGCGACACGCTTCAGTGGCCTCTAATGTCTCTAGGTGTGTGGTTTTTTTTTTTTTTTTTTTTTTTTTTTTTTTGGGTGGTTGGGGTTTTGGGGGGGGGGGGTGTGTTGGGGTTGGTGGGGGTGTGGGGGGGAGGGTGGGGGGGGGGGGGGGTGTGTGTGTGTTTTTTTTTTTTTTTTTTTGAGATGGTATTTCTGCCTGTCCTGGGCGACACCCAATTTTTGGACTCCTGAGCTGCTTCGAGTGTTACCAACGCTGGAAGGAATCCCACAGAGCAACGGGGTCCTGTCAGGTTGGTGGTTTCTGTGATTCGTCAAGGACTGCCGTGGCGAACCCACGGGCACACTCCTCCGCCCTAGTCTGTCAAGAGTGAAACACCTTAGGGTGGCCACTGGAGGGATGGGGAGTTTTGAAGTGGACCGCAGGGTAGCCACAAGCAGCCTATGGTCGGTGCCACAGAACTCAGCACCCGGTAAACCCCTGCCAGTTCTGGAGGATCCTCACGCGTGGCTGACAAAGAATGTGGTCGATCTCCTGGCAACATTACCCGTATCGCCTGTACCAAGTCCAGGATGCGAGTTGGGAGCGCTGGTACCAGGGAGCCAGAGATCCTCATTTTCTGGACTAGCAAAGTCCGGAGAAAGGAGGCTATTCTCGTGCGGGATCAGCTCCCGAGCCATGGGGGCCGACCCCGAAATCTCACAGCCGGATACCGCGTTGAAGTCACCCAGAACAATGCAAATGTCTCGCCGGGGGCAATCGTCTGCCACAGATGCGAGTTTTGGCTAGAACACCTCTCCACGTCGGTTTTATATACATCGGTAGGAGCGTATACAGCAATAAAGAAGACAAGAAGCCAAAAGCATGGCTTCAGTTCTAAGCCTGATACGCTCATCAACCGGTGTCACTCGACTACCGCGGGCTGAAGTCGACTGGAGATGGGCTATGGCTCACACCCGGAGGTGGTGACCATCGCTGCGGGACCGACCAGTAGTAGGTGTAACCACCACACTGATCGTGCCGATACCAGGTCTTCTCACCTCTGAGAGGGCAGCCACCCAACTCCCAGTCGCTTTCAATTCCCGTGATAGCAGAGGTCAACCGCTCATTCCTGCCCGCAAGGACCGGATGTTTTCCAAGCGCCCCTACCGAAAGCACGCCTGAGGTTAAGCTCGGGTGGTCATCCGGTGCACGCCACCTCTCGCCGCCCCCGCCAACACAGCCCCAAAAAAGGGTGTCGGCAGGCTGTGGGGACTGCCTGTCACCTGTGGGTTTCCAAGGGCTTTCCCCCACAAGCTTCATGGTGGGTTGGGCCTGCCGGGGCGGCAGGCGGACGGGTAACTCTCTTCCAATCCTGCACCCGACTTGCCCTCCAGCGGGACCCACAGCCCGCCTTACTTGCTGGGTGGGAGGGACAGCAACCCTCCCCCCAGCATTCCATTTTACTTTGGACGTTGCCAGAGGGTCATCTGGGGGGAGGAGGACTGGCAAGGCCCACTCCCCTGAGCCGCCCCATACCCCAGGGTGGCTAGGGGGCAGGAGTTGGTACGAAGCCAGAAGCATGTCCACACGCCAGTGGGCATAACTCCGTACCTCTGGGCCTCCTGCGCTCCAAGATCCCCCCACAGATTTAGCCTGGGACCGCCAAGGTACCCAGTTACCCATGGGTGGCCACGAGGAGGCACTGCAGAAGTCTGGATGATGGAGGGCGTGGACCTGGCAGGGAGACTTATTACAGAGCTGTCCCTTTTTCGCACTGGGCTAGCCAGGGGTGGAAGCTGCACATGAGAAGGCATGCAAGCACTATAACACTATCTAGGCTACCACACCATCGCTCACTTTTTTTTTTCACCATGCGCGTTGAAAGACCCACCAATATGTTGGATAAGATAGAATATATATATATATATAATATATATATATATATATATATATATATAATTTATATATATATATAATATGTGTGTGTGTGTGTGTGTGTGTGTGTGTGTGTGTTGTGTGTGTTTATATATATATATATATATTTATTATAATATATATATATATATATAATATATATATGGGTGTGTGCGCACGGCCAAGGTGATGTGAAGCGATGGTGTGGTAGCCTAGATAGTTTAAGTGCTTGTTATGCTTCTCGTTTGCAGCTTCCACCACTGGCAGCCCAGTGCGAAAAATGGGAGCAGCTTTTGCATAAAGGTTCCCTGCTAGTCACAGCCTCCATCATCAGGACTTCCTGCAGTGCCTCCTTGTGGACAACATGGGTAAACTGGGCACCTTGCGGTTCCCAGACTAAACAGTGGGGGATCTCGGAGCAGCAGGAGGCCCCAGAGTACGGAGAGCTATGGCCACAGGCGTGTGGACACGCTCTGGTCCGTACCAAACTCCTGTCCCCTATGCCACCCTGGGTAATGGGGACAGCCAGGCACGGGGGAGGTGGGCCTTGCAGTCCTCCCCCCCAGATAAAGACCACAAACAGCAACATCTTCATATAATTGGATATGCTGGGGGGAGGGGTGCTGTCCCTCCCACCCAGCAAGCAAGGAAGGCTGTGGGTCCTGTGGTTTACGAGGGCAAATGTTGGTCGCACGATGGGACAAGAGTTACTCGCCCCGCCTGCCACCCCAAAGACAGGTCCCAATCTACCATGAAGCTTGTTGGGGCAAATCCTCGGTGACCCCACTGGTGGATGGGCGGCCCCCACAGCCCACCGACCCCCCTTATTTGGGGTAGCATCGGCAGGCGCGGCAGAGGTGGCGTGCACCCGGAGTGACCAGCCAAGGCTAAATCTCAGGCGAGCTTTCCGGGTAGGCCAGGATGAGCGGTTACCTCTGCTATCGCAGTGACTGAGAGCTGAGGTGGCTGCCCTCTCGGAGGTGAGTAGACCTGGTAGCGGCACGATCAGTGTGGGTGGGTACACCTACTATGGTCGAGCTGCAGCAGATGGTCACCAACCCAGGGTGTAGCCATACCATCTCCAGCCGACTTCAGCCCTCGGTAGTTGAGGTGACCAATGCGTTCATGAGGTATTACGGCATTAAGACTAACCCCCCCCTCCCTCCCTCAAAAAAAAAAAAAGCAGCTTTGGTTTCATGTCTCTTATTGCTGTATATGCTCTTGACAGATGCATGTAAATTGATGTGTGAAAGAGGCGTTCTATGCCAAACTCACATCTGTGGCAGTGACAATTGCCCCCAGCAAGATATTGCAGTGTTCTGGGCGACTTCAATGTGGTATCCAGCTGTGACCGAACTGGCACGAGATCGGGAGATCGCCCACATTCTGTTAGCACGCGATGGGATCCTCCATAACTGCAGGTTTACCGTTTTAGTGCCAAGTTCTGTCATTGACCATAGGCTGGTTTGTGGCTACCCTGTGGGTCCCACTTCACAACTACCCCTGTCCCTCCAGTGGCTACCCCTAAGGTGTTTCACTTGGACAGACTAAGGGAGGAGGAGTGTGCCCGTGGAGGGGTTCACCCATGGCAGTCTCTAACTATTCGCCAGACACTGAATAACTGACAGGACCCAGTTAGCTCTGTGGGAGCGCTTTCAAGCGCGTAACACTCGAAAGCCAGCGCAAGAGTCCATTGGCGCACGCCAAGATGGCAAGGCAGTATTCCATCTCACTAGAGACATTAGAGGCCACTGAAGCGTGTCGCATGGCTCAGCTGAATGTCTTGCGTCGCTCCATGGTGCGTAGGGCTCAGACACTGCTGAGAAAGGACAAGGAACAGTTTATCAGGAATCTTGCTGAAGAGGTTGAAGGCCATTTCTTGGAAAACGACCTTCACCCTGCCTATCAAGCCCTGAGAAAACTGAACTCTAAGCCCTCCTTGCAGATGACTGCAGTCCGAGCAGCGATGGACAGATCATCTCAGATCATGTTGGGGTCATGAACATTGGGTGAGGATTTTGAGCAGGTGTACAAGGTAGACCCTCCCAACGTTAGCTTGGATCGCAAGTTAATGTCACAATACCTATGCGGACCCACCCATCAGCAAAGGAACCTCTACCCTAACCGGAGGTTTAGGATGGCGAATTTCCAAGCGGAAGAGTGGGAAAGCTGCAGGCATATGTGATATCCCCTGCTGCAACTGCTAAAGGTTTGGGGGAATCTATGGCTCAGGGCCTGCTACAGTCCTGACTGCCATCTGTAGTCTGGTACCATTCCCCCCGACCTGCTGAGAGGTGTCGTCATCTCTCTCTGGAATGGGAAAGGGGACGTTGGGATTTAACACACTGTGGGATTTCACTGTCATAAAACCCGGGAAATTCTCACCCACATTCTTCTGAAACAGATCCGCAACCACTTTTTGAGGGATCAGAGATGGAGCCGTTTGGATTTCTCTTGGCAAAATCCACAATAGACAGAATACTAGGCTTTGGTAATTGTGGAACGCATCATGAGTTTGAGTGGGTTTTCTTGCAACCACATCACCTCAAGAAGGCATTTACTGAGAATCGTATGGAAGATCCGAGCTCAGGGGAATTCCGATGCGAATATGGCCTAATAGCAAGCCTTTATACGGTACGAAAATGTTGTTTAAAATGTGGGGGGGGTCTGTCGACTTCTCCCCGTTAAATTTAGGGGGGAGGGAAGGCTGTGTCCTTGCACCAACCTTTTTTAAAACCCGTATGGACTGGTAAAGGCATCGCTATGGAAAATCCGAGATAGGGGAAATTTCCCATGCAGAATATTGGCCTAAAAGAACCTTTATACTGGTATGAAAAATGTTTAAAGTGTGGTGGGGGTCTGGCGAAATTTTCCCCGTTAATTTAGGGGTGAGGGGAAGGGTGTGTCCTTGCACCAACACTTTTAAAAAACCCTTTTGGACTGGATAATAGGGAGAGCTATAGCCAAGTCAGGTGGAGTAAATAGGCAAAATCAAGGGCTCAGACCTTGACTTTTCCAAGAGTTGCATCCTATCTGAGCCCCGGGGTTAGGGGGCAGCTCTTGATGCATTTGCAATGGGGCAAAGGCCTTAGGCCCCAGAGGTTCCCGGACCAAGAACAAGATTTAGGACTTTGGGGGCCTGTTTGGGGAAAACCGTTCAGTCGATTCATGTTTGCGGCGAGGACTTGAAGTTACAGAGAGTTTTACATGCCTTGGTACGTTTTTTCCATATCTCTGGACTGTCAGACCAAGAAGTCAATAGACGGTTTGGGTTTCTGGCAACAGGAGGCCATGAACTCAATTAACAAGAGCATTTGGAGATGTTGGTACCTATGCAAAAGGACCAAGCTGCGTGTCCTCAAGGCCTTGATACTGCCAGTTTTGCTCTATGGAAGCGAAACCTGAACGCTATCTAGTGCCTTGGAGTCTCGTCTTAATGCCTTTTGTAACAAGTCCCTTTGCCAGATCATGGGGTACAGTTGGCAGGACCACGTGTCTAACCGTCGGTTACATCGTGAGACTGGCATGGGACCTGTTACTTGCATAATCCGGGATCACCAACTCAGGCTAAATGGGCACCTAGCTCCCTGTGGACGACCCTGCCCATCAGGTTGTCTCTATGCAAGGGCAACCCTGGTGGAGGAAGGCCTGGGGAAAGACCAGGAGGTCATGGGTTGAGCAACTCGACGAGATCTGTCGCGAGGAATTAGAGATGGGCCGTGGGCCTGTCTAGAGACTCGCCTTGAGCCAACCCGAGATATAAAGACGGTAGCAAATACACACTTGGTCTACCGACCTCGACTGCTCACACCAATCTCCAATTCATCTGCACCCACGAATTGTGTACCAGTGCTAATCTTGATCTATATTTCCAGAGTCATTTCTTGTCTCATAATATATATGTCTGTCTAGATACTGGATTATTGAAGTATAATATATTGTTATCGTATCAGCTGCGTGTTTGACACCAACCTTTTATTTCATGGGTTATATATATGTGTGTGTGGTGTGTGTTGTGACTGGGTGTATGTGGGTGTGTTGTCTATGAGTGTGTCGGGTGTAATTATATAATATATATATTATATATATATAATATATATAATAGATATATATATATATATATATAGATATATAATAGATAGATAATATTAGTATATATATAGTAATATATATGGATATATCATGTGGACATTGAATATTATATATATAAGATATATCATAGATATAATTCGATATATATATATAGATACATATATATCATAGATAATAGTGTAGGTATACTATATATATGTTATGTAGAGTTATCAGATAATCATAGAGATATATATATATATATATATAATCATAGATATATGTATAGTATTAATGATATATAGTATATATATAAATGATATATATATATATGATATCAATAGTATATATATTATATATGACTGACAGGCATTACATTGGATTATCACACATAAGTACATATGTATAATACACACAACAAAACACACACACACACACACACACACACACATATATAATAATATATAGAGATAGTATAATATATAATGAGATAGACTATATCTATATGTATATATGAGTAGAGTATAGTATGTGATATGTAGATCGTATCCGATATTAGATATATAAGATATATAGATCTAGAAGTAGAGATAGTATGATGTATATGTATATAATAGGATATATAATATAATAGATCATATATAGATATCATATGTATATTATATAGATATAAGGTGCTAGTATGGAGATGTATGTATATATCTAGATAGATAGATAGAGATATATAGATATATATATATAGATAAAAAGATTTTTTTTTAAAGACCAAAACATATATGATTAGACACACCCACATACACAACACACACACACACACACACCCCACACATCCATATCTATATATTATTATATATATAAATATTATATTATATATATATAATATATAGAATAATATATATATATATATATAATATAATGGGTTGTGTGTGGTTTGGTGGCGGTGTGTGTGTGTGTGTGTGGGTTGTATAGATTACAAGCTATAGCTATTATATATATTATATATATATCTATATCTAATATATATATATAGTATATATAATTATATTATAGATATAATATATATATAGTAAATATATATATATAATATATATATATAGATATATATATATATATACACACTATATAAGATGCACACAAAAACCACACACACCCACACACACGCACAGGGAAAATAGGTGTGGTGACCAAGTGTCAGCTTAGGTCGCTATCTTCTGATGGCTGGGCTGCGTATCGTCGCAATCAAGGTCCGCCCTTCGATCGGCCTTTGAGGGTGAATTTCCTTATGATGGAGAAATGACCAGATTCTCCAGAAAGGTCGCGGGTTACTGCCTGGGACCGCGTCTGGTCCGACCCCTGGAGTGTGGGTGATAGCGAAACTCTGTAATTAGAAGGTCACATCTGTGTATGTATACTTGATCAATATTTTCTCAGGTCAGACGTTGACGTGTTAACTCTAAATATAAAATTTCATATCGCTCTTGACCATTGCTACCCTCAATCGTCCCGATTTGGTTAAGAAATATAAGTGGAAAGCTTATACTAACTGAGGGAAGAGTTCCTCGATCAGCGGGAAATCCGTTAAGAGTGATATACGACGAGACAGGCATAACATCTGGCAGTGTCTTGATGAGCACAGTACTACAGTTGTACAGCATGGCATGGGCCTCGAAGGATCAAGCTCGGGAGTAAGGTTCTAACACACCGGGAAGGGTATCATATTTTTGAAAAAGTACAAGTAACGGCGCCTACATGCTGTACGAGAGTTAAGTGGAAAAGAGTGTGGATGGAAGGCCATAGTCGAGATTTGAAAAATGAAAATAGTGCGTGCAACAGGAAAACAACGCAAGTTAGTATATATCAGAATATTGTATTCAAAAAGTTTTATTTGTTTTATTTTTTTTTTTTTGCGGGGGTGGGTTGATTTTTTCTATGATATTATAGACATGAGGGTTCACTGGTATATGGTATCAGAAGTCATGGGTAGGTGTACGTGCTGTTTTTCCATTCGCAACTCGCACTGTATGGTGTGAGCAATAGCCACGCTCCCAGGGTTATTAGCAACAACACCAATCGGCGACGGTAACGTATACGGGATTAAATTTAGGTTGCGTGGAACGGGCTGACGGGGTTAAAGCATTCAAACTGTTGCAAAGGTAGGAAATCTGTGAAGAGATTACACTAGGAAAGAGAAATGTTATAGGATGGCAATACACGACATGGGTTGCACGGTAGGAGGTATTCATTTTCAATCTTCCTTGTGTATCGTATGAGTGCTGGAAAAAAAAAGGATAAGGAAGTCAGTTTCACATGAGGTACTGAGAACAAAAGTACCTTGGTAGAACAACATCAGGGTTTTGATGTTACACATAACTGAGTATGCATTAGCCTTGACGTAAAATAATAATGTTAAAGTCGGAAAGAGAAGAAACGGCCTAACCGACCCACGAATTTCAGAGAATTGGCACTGACCTATCATTTATGGTTGGATAATGAGCGCCCTGGAGCAAGATGGCATATTGGTTCAGTGCAGAGGCGATTGAAGGCAAACAAATGTGCGAGGGAGGGTCTTTGCACAGTTATCTAAGAAATCGCTGTGGGAAGAAGTAGACTGCCGTGAAGGGATTTTAGGATGATAGTGAATGTTGTGTGTTAAAGTGAAGAAGGTTGTTTATTTTGATTGTGTATGGGATGGGTGTGTTGTGAATGAAACAAGCCTTAAGTTAGTTCAGGGGGGAGTGGAATAAATACAGAGCGACCTGAAATTGTGCGGTAAGACTTAGGAGTAGAGTAGAACTGAATTCGTCGCTGTTAGAGGGAAAAGAGGATTAAAACATTAGCAGAGGAGATATTGTGGAGAATAGGGCGGAAGTCAGTGGAGTAATGAGACTATGGAAGCACTTCGCCTGCTGTTGCTTAAATCAACGATGTTGGGTTCTTGAGTTAAGATATTATAAATCGGTATTAAGGTCCACTTGGTAAGATAGACGTTAACGCGAGCTCTGTTGAAATGGTTAGATATTATGAGCTTTGTGGAGAGCGCTCTCACAGGTGAGTTAACACTGTGAAATGCTGTCTGTAACTCGGAAACAATTAGTGGCAATAGTGTTGACGGGCATAAATCGATGCGTCAAATTCTGGCGTTAATGTTTCTGATATTATTCTGATATTCTGAGAATGTTAGAAGTGAAGGTATCATCATCTATCAACGCCAAATAACGGTGGGCAATTTTTTCGACAGCATTTAATTAATCCTGCGTCGTGAACGATGTTATGTTCTTACAAAAGAAGAGAGTTGATGTGGAAGAATTAAGTGCATGTCAAGAAGAGAGAATTGCTGCGCGTTAACTGTTCACGAGTTTGCATGCTCTCGAAGTGATGCTATCCTACATAGGTGGAAGAGCCAGGCTGCGTGAATCTCAAGGCAATCGGCTGGAGCGAAATTTTGACTTCCACATTGTTTTGTTATTGGTAAGGGACTAGCCCAAGGTCCTCAACGAAAGGCTCATGGTACTGCGCGAAGCTAGGGCGGGTGGGGCACTGGCGGTCGGCAGACGACAAATTAATACATTAAAGCCCAAGAGTAGTAGATCTGGAAGATAAAAATCAATAGTGTCGCGGCCTGAGGGAGAAATAGTGATGTGAGCAAGCTTTGGACGTCGAAAATGAGGACAAGATTGTTTCACCTGACTGTATGATTTCATGTAGGCATTGTTGTTTCTTTATATAATAACTTTAAATGGACCTTCAAATTCTAGGAGCAAGCTGATTAATATGAGTGCTGGGGACTTTTCTAAATATAGTGCTCCAACGCAAATGTCCTTGTGGCGGGCAACGTTGTGTTGAAATGACAGTCACCGGATTTTATCTCTGGAATTAGTCAAATGCTTCTTTGGATCTGGAAGATTGACTTGTTATTATTTAAAAGATATTCCGCATTAATTATCATATATTAAAGGAACTTGATTTTCATCCAAGAGGTCAGTAGGGAGTCTTTATCCATTCCAGTATAAAAGAAAATGTTGGTGGTACCACATAAGGAAGAAGGACGCTACTATTAATACAAGACTGGATGTGCCAATAGTGATTCAATTCCCATAGTCCGATGTCGCATAACAAGCGATCCATTAAGGAGAGGATGGAAGGAGTTGAGCATTCTGGTAATACCATTTACTTTGTGAGCGTAAGGGAGAATGTTAACACGAGTTACATTAATGATTGATATCACAAACTATCCAGACATTGTATGAAATTTCAGGTCCCGTTATCAGTAGAAAAATACCATGGGGCTGAATATCTATGCGACAGCAGTCGGGAAAGCATGTGCATACAAATTGAACTGAATTGTTGCGGCACGGGGACTAGTCACAAAAACGAGTGAAGTTATCAGGAGAATAAGATATGAACGATTCCATTGCGGAGAGAGAAGTGTAGAAAAACCTGACAATTGTGTTGCAAGAGACTTCTGGTAAAGGAAGTCTTGAATGTCATAATTTCAATGCAGGGCTGGGTCATTGTATTTCCTTTGTAATATGGGCATGCTACATGACGGAACAGCTTTAGCAACTGTGCCAATGAGGTGTGGGGAAAAGAAGCGTTGTGGGCTAATGTGAAGGCTATATACCTTACCACAGTGGCAGCTCCTGTTTCGGATGTAGGGAAAAGAGGAAGGATTGCGACTTCAAGAGATTCAGGAGAAACTACAAGTTTACGGAGCTGCCTTGAGCTTTCTTGTCTATATCGAGACTTGTAGCAAAGAGACCGTTAGCATCGAGGTACAGCTGACTACGTCCGAACATGTCTCTGCTAGGCGGGAGGTTCTTCCTTCTTTCTAAGCTTGAAATAAGGGGCGTAAAGATATTAGTCATTACGCTGCGCTTGCCGGATCTCGGTCCTCGTGGCGGGGGGTCCATTGGAGGTACGGCTAGAGCAGCCAAAAGACCGGGGAGGTAACAGAAGAATGATGGGGTCGGAACGGGGCGACGTGTAAACACATGTGACAGGGCCGGATCGCGGCGTCCGAAGGATCCCAACGGTAGGTGCGGAAGTGTATTTGCCCAAGATCGGTGCAATGTCAGAGAATTTCCCCTTGCGGGCAGGCAAAGGTAGGCGAGGAGATAGATTCAAGCAGGTGTGAGGGCAGAGAGGGGAAGAGCGTTGATAGCGCGTCGGCAAGACATTTGCTTCCCGGGTAAATAAACAATTGGTGACGCTCAAACTATGCTAGACTTCAATTGCCTAGGGGCGCGTAGTCATGAGGGTCCTACCTTTACAATATGACGTGAGGGGGGAATGCTCAGTGTGAACTCATATGAATCCCAAGATTTAGCTCTCGAAAGTGACGGGAGGGCCCAATGTGATACTTGTAGTCACGGTCCGTCATATGATAGCGTTTCTCCGCTGGAAACTGAGGGGCGCGATTTGCCAAAAGCAATGGGCTGCGTTCTTCCAGAATGGCCATGTTCTGGGGAGTACGCCCGAGCCCGAGGTTGAGGCATCGTGGGTTACGGACAAATGGCAAGCTGAAATCGGGGGAAGGCTAAGAGGGAGCCTAATTAGTCGCGACTTTAATGAGTTTGTAAATACGGCTTTTTCCTCGTCTGCCTACTGCCAAATAGCATCATTTTAAGGAGCATGGAGCTAAAGTGGGTGTCGCGATGGACCCGGTAACCTTGAATATGAACCGGCTGTAAAAAACCTGAAAGGCCTCTAAAAATGATTTCAATTCCTTCTGGTTCTTAGGTGGTTGTGAACGTCCGGCAATGCTTTAACTTTTGAGTGCAGTTAGGTGGCAATACCTTAGATGACAGGTAGGCCCAAGCATTCTAACTTACATTTGAAGAAAGACACTTGCTAGGTTGAATCGTTAATCCTGACAGTTATGATAGCCCTATGAAAACCTTGACGAAATTATTCTCGTTGTTCAGAGAGGGAGGTGAGCAAATTAAAATATCTATCTAAAAACACGAGGAACTGATCTAATTAATACTGATAGTACAAGTGACATTAATCTTGCTAAATTGTAAGAGGGGAATTGCGAAGGCCAACAAGGGCCATACTAAAAATTCAAAGTGTCCCATATGAGGTTTATGAGAAAGCGTATATGCACGATATCAGCAGTACCATTTGCAGAAAGGGACAAGAAACGTCATCAGTAGAATCATTGAAAATGCCGGAAATAGTAGTGGTAGCAGTAGACAATAAACTTAGGAGCATTATCATTAGCGGACAGGATTCCAAAGTCGTCAACGGTTTGGCGTGCGATAGGTTTGTGGATGTGTGGTGTCTGGTATCATAACTGGGGAGGAGAAAACGCGGCAAGGCAAGAGGAGAGATGAAGCCGAAGGTGGGTGGAGGGGTTAGGGGGGTAGTGGGGAGGAGGGTAGAGGAAGGAGAGTGAGGTGCAGAGAAGGGTGACTGGTCACCGTGTGCTTATAGATGTCATTGCGGGTGTTGAAGGGGTCCGGTATGCGCCTAGGCATATGAGGGAGCCTTAGCAGGTGATTAGACCATTAACAGTAATGTTTATTTTTGTTCTATTCCTCCGAGGGTTGAGGGAAATTCCTGTACGGTATAAGAAATGCATGACCCAACAAGAGGCGTCCCGGGTAAAATTAGATTACTACGACAAACTTGTGAGCAAAAATTTTACACTACAAGAGAAATGCAAGGACTTTTGCCTAAAGCTGATACTTATCTCCTGGTTATCCCGCAAATGGAGGTTTGGACACTGTTGCAATCTAATGATAATTCGAAAATTCGCAAAAAGGTAACCAACGAGACCACAAGAAACAAGAAGATACCGTGTATAAGAGAAAATAGTCAGCTATGCCATTAATAGAGGAAGCAATGGCGGATGAGTGATATTAATAGGGATGCAACTAGTTGAGACAAGTGATGGAGTTACCGGTATTGTGCTGTAGTGTTGCCGTGTCTGGTGTTTTTGGCTTTCCCTAAAAAAATGGCGGTTTGTTGGCGTTGATGGAGCAATCTGTAAGTTGTGGATAAACCGGGTCGGGAAGCGAGCAGTGGCTATGGATGTGAGAGGTGCCATGATAAGGCAGGACGATTCGAATAACAGAGCGGCACCGTGAACTTTTGCACAACGTTGAAACACTGACTCGTCCGGTGCCAGTTTGTGACACAAGGTTGTTAACGTCTGGGAACATGAGGTGAGTTAGATGACGGGGGAAAATGAGTCTTATGTCCCGTATTATATTTGTGAGGGGAGTTGTGTTTGGACTGTTGTGGTCTCGTGTCATTGTTGTGGAACCGCGGGTTAGGGTTGCGTTGTGGTTTGTCGTTTGGTTGTTTGTTTTTGTTTGTGGTACGCAAGGGTGTGTTGTCTTGTGTGGTCGTGTTTGCCTTAGTAGTGTGAATGCCTGCATTGACCGATACAGTGGGAGCCTTCTCTCTGATTGACTTGGCAAATTCGCTGGGTAACTTAAGTAAATCGGTATCCTCACAAGGTTCCCAAACTTGCTCTTGTACAGAAGTAGGTAACGAAGCAACTAGGATAGATTTCACCATATACGTCATGGAGGAGACGTGATGTTCGTTGAACAAGGATTTAATGTGGGAGTCATGGTTGTGGGGGATACTCTTAACCCATTTTGAAACTTGAACCCGAAGCTGATTGATAAAATATCGAATGTCTTCTTCGGACAAAGAAGCAGGCTTTAAATGAATAAGTCTCGTGAACTGAATATGATGACTTACATCTAGATTTGAACGAAGATCTAAAAATATCTTTGAAATAACTCCAACTGCGCAAATCGGATGGCAATGTCTTGAAGGCGTTAATCGCGTTTCGTACTTTCGCTGAGGTCAGCTCTAAACGTGTTTCAGCCGCGTTTACGCATTTATTGCCGAAAGAAGGGTCATCTCTAGACATTCCACCTTGAATAATCATAGATTCAACATTCTCCGAGAAATCTTCAACCGGAATGGACGAGCCATCAAATTTCTGTACGATATTGAATGTCTGATGGGGTTGAAACGTCATGTTTGAGAAGGGGGGTGGGAAGGGGTCAATGGTGGAATTAGCAGTTGAGGGGTTAATGGGGGAAGTCAGAGATGATCGGGAAACGGGGCGGGAGCGAGAATACGAAGTTAAATTATCCAACCCGAAGAAAATTTCGCTAGTTTCTCTGAGATTCCTGAATATTTTACCACTTCGTAATTCACTCATGAATAGACGCGAGAAAGAGATTTGGTCACTTCACAATGTAGAGGAATGAGAACGAAAAAAGAAAGTGGGTAACACAAGGCACAACACGAGGGTGGGAAAAACAATTAAAATTAAGAAAAATGACACGAGGGATATCGACCTTAGCCGGCACTAACCTTCATAATCGATGTCTTGGACCTTTTTCCAACTTGATGGCTGTTGCTGTGAAAGACACTGAAAAATATTCGCGATGGTGGTACGTTATTGTACCAATTATTGCGAAAAAAACGTGAGGTTCTTATCTTGCGCTGCCACCAGATTATGTGATGGGTATAAGATTACTCTAATATCCACACATAGAGAAATAAAAGGTTGGTGTCAAACACAGCAGCTGATACGATAACAATATTATATAATTTCAATAATCACAGTATATAGACACAACATAATATATATGAGACAAGAAATGACTCTGGAAATAAAGATCAAGATTAGCACTAATCACAGTATATAGACACGATATAATATATATGTGACAAAAAATGACTCTGGAAATAAAGATCAAGATTAGCACTGGTACACAATTCGTGGGTGCAGATAATTGAAGGTTGGTGTGAGCAGTCGAGGTCGGTAGTAGACCAAGTGTGCTTGCTTGCTTGCTTGCTTGCTTGAGATTTGCGAAGTTCTGGCTTCGCCCGGGCCTTTCACTTATGGCCCGGCCTGTGTCAGCTTTTTATGGCTGTCTCATTTGTTGGTCTGACACTCGGTGCTTACCGTGGCGGTGGGATTGCCAGCAGGCGCTCCTGTAGCCGTGGTGTAAGCATCTCGCATAATCTCTTTACCAGCACGACGGCTGTGTTCTGTGGGGTTTGTCTTAGGAATTGCGTGTGCACGCAATTCTCCAAGTAGTGTACCAGTGTGGCGTTCGGCTCGCCGCAATGCATGCAACACCTCTCTTCACGTTCTATGGTTTGTATAATCTGCCATGCACAGTGGTAACCTAGGCGCATTCTGTGCAGAATGACTTCGGTACCTCTGTTGTTTATTTCAGAGAGTGCCAGTGGTTCATAGCCTGTGGCATCTGAGTACCAGCTGGCCGAGGGGGAATATCTCGTTTCCTCTCTGTGAAGCTGCAGGAGGAAGGAGTTGGCCGCCACCGTACACTTCCTCCTAAGTAAATTTCGGCTCTGATGTATTATCATGGGATTTGGGGGCATACCCCGGCCGATTTCGGCTAATCTGTCAGCAAGCTCATTGCCTCTGATCCCTATATGGCTGGGAACCCAGTTTATGATAATTCTTCTACCCTGAGCAAGCATCCTTTGTGCTATTGTGCGATGGTTGTCAGGAGGTAGATGTTGTCAGTGGGTGAGCGCTGCTGAAGACAGTCGACGGCTCCTTTGGAGTCTGTGTGTATGACCACGAGTCCTTCCCTCACGGACGCGTGACTCAGTGCTCCCATGATAGCAACTGCCTCTGCCTGTAGCGAGGAGGCGTTGTCTGTTACTCTCATGAATATTGTGGCATCCCTTGCTGCGAAGCCTGCGCCTGCAGTGTGGGTCAAGGGATCGACCGATCCGTCCGTGTAATATGTTCGGCTCCCCGGAGGGGTGATGGATGCAATGACCCTCTGGGTTTCTTCCTTTAGGCTAGGCGTACAATATTCACTCTTTTTGCTTGCCAGTCTCATGACCGAGAACTCTATCGAGGTTTGTGCCCACGGCGGAGCTTCGACAAAGTCAGGGTGTGGGAAGTCCATGCCCTTGGCCAGGAGCGGTTCTTTGAGCTGATGGCGTATAAGCACCCTGGCTGTGTGAGACAGCCAGGAGTTGTTTGCAAAGAGCTCGTTATCTTGTTCTAGGCATCTGACTATTTTGTGTCTTAGGCTTGTGTTCCTGGGAGCCTGGATGACCTTTGATAAGAATTGGGCTGCCGTTAGATCAATTCGTGAGGCCAAGGGGAGAAGGTTTGTCTCCACTAGGAGGTTGAGGACCTTCGCCCACCTTGGGGCACCCAGAATGACCCTGGCGGCTTCGTTTTGGACTGTCTCCAATCGGTCTTTATATTTTCTCTTGATGCCAATCAGAGCGAGGGAGGCATAGTCTACAATGGGCCTGACAGCATGTACGTAGAATGATCTTAGTACTCTGTGTCTGGCCCCTATGCGTCTTCCACTCATTGCTCTCATGACAGACAGTCTTGCCTTTGTTCGGTCAAGCAGGTACTGGACCTCCTGGCGGAAGGAGAGGGTCCGGTCTATCCTTACCCAAGGTACAGGTATTCCTGAACCCACTCCAAGTCCATTCCTGGATTTTCAGACTTGTGCCTTGAACTCTCTGTCTCAGAGCCATGGCTTTGGATTTGGCTGCAGAGATCTTTAGTCCTGTCCTGCAACACTCCTCGGATACCAAGTCCAGACAACGCTGGGCTTTGTTTAGGCAGTGTGCTCCAGTGGAGATGATAGCAAGATCGTCTGCATAGGAGATGATCTTGCACCCCACTGGGAGGTTTATGTTGAGGATACAGGACATTAGTGTGTTAAAAGGGCTGGATTGAGAACCCCACCCTGTGGCGTTCCATTTTCTAGTGGCATGTGCTGTGATAGGTGACCTTGGAATTTGACTCTGGCTGTTCTATTCCTAAAGTAGTCACCTATCCAAGCCAAGAGCTTACCTCTGATTCCTTTTTGGATCAGGCTCTCCTGAATGGCAAGAGGACTTGCCAATTCGAAAGCCTTCTCCAGGTCAAGGAATACTGCCACAGATGCGCCCGTGTTTATTGTGCTCAAGAGCGTGGCTATGCTGTGCGCTGTGCTCATGCCCCTGGTGAACCCGTGGAGGTGTTCGTGTGGGGCTCCCATTTTCCATTGTAGCCGGTTCAGTACCATCCTCTCGGCAGTACCAAGTGTGTCTTTGCTACCGTCTTTATAACTCGGGTCGGCTCGCTAGGCGGGGCGATGACCCGTCTTACAGGAAAATAGGTGTGGCTGATCCAAGTGTCAGCTTAGGTCGCTATTTCCTGATTGGCTGGCTGCGGATCGTCGCAATTCATAGGTCCGCCCTTCGATCGGCCTTTGAGGGTGATTTTCCTATGATGCGGAAATGACCAGATTCTCCAGAAAGGTCAAAGTCGCGGGTACTGCCTGGGACGCGTCTTTGTCCGACCCCTGGGTGATATACGAAACTCGGTAGTTAAGAAGGTCACATCTGTGTATTGTAAATTGATAATATTTTCTCAGGTCAGACGTTTGCGTTGTTAACTCTAAATATACTTTCATATATGCATACATACATATATGTATATATATACATACATACATATATATATATATATATATATATATATATATATATATATATATATATATATATATGCATACATACATATATGTGTGTATACATATATATATATATATATATATATATATATATATATATATATATATATATATATATATGTGTGTGTGTGTGTGTGTGTGTGTGTGTGTGTGTGTGTGTGTGTGTGTGTGTAAGTGAGTGTGTGTGTGAATGTGTGTGTGTGTGTATGTGTGTGTATGCGCGTGTGTGTGACTGGTTTGATATTTATATATTTCATTAAACATATTCATACAAAATCTTATTCTCACTGAAAATAAACAGAAATTCCCTAGAAAGCTAATTTCCCCTTGACAATCCTGTGGTTACCCTTTATTCCCAAAATAGGAGGCAAATTCCCAAAAGCGAGAGCAATAATCAGCTGGCAGAATTATCGTGCCTTTGTCACCTTGTACCATGTCACGTGACTATTCTCTCGTGACGTCACACGTAAACATACATGAGGGAATGTTTGAAACTTTCATGGATCTGCACGTCCTGCGCCTGCATTTTGACAGCTAATGTTTTCTTTGCGATGACTAAAAAATGCGGAAAGACTGCATATCAGTGGAGTAAAAAAGGTAATAAAGGGCGTCTGTATTGGCACCGGTGTTAAGTAAGCGTGCAATAGGAATTTGAGCTGTATTTTGTAAGTTTTCCAGCGAAATTTATGTGGCAGATGATTAACACTGGACTCTGATTTTGGTACAAAACTTGGATGTAGAAGTTAAAGCCTGAACAAAGATTTTACTTGTAAGTTCTAGGATAAAATGCAAAGGCAGAAAACTTGGTGATTTGGATAAAAGGGAAATTCTTGAACTTGACCATGTCAGCCTAATATTAAATACCGTGAATGCAGTGGCCTCAGTACCTTTGGCACTCTAGTAAGGGCCAGCAAGCATTCATCACATATGTATAGCAAACTTGGCTGGTTCCTTGTTTAATGACAAATTCCAGTGGTAATCTACAAACTGGTAAATATTTGGAGTACATTTCCATTTGGATCATGATGATATTGGTATTGGTGGATTCCTTTCACCCTCTACTACCTAAATATGTACATTTGCTGAAGAACCCTCAGGCTCCCACATTCTTGTCTCCGATAGCAGTGGAGGCGTGGAAGGTCCCAGGGAAATTGTGGGGTAAAGTCAGTAAGATACACAGAATCAGTCACTATTTTTGCTTCATATTAATTTTTTTCTCATAATAACATTATTTGTAGTCTATTCAAATATAGATGATATTTGCTGAGTAATTCATGAACCTTGAGCTGAGATCATGACCTTTGCATCATAAGATGCAAAGGTCATGATCTCAGCTCAAGGTTCATGAATTACTCAGCAAATATCTGATGCTGTGTATCTTACTGACTTTACCCCACAATTTCCCTGGGACCTTCCACGCCTCCACTGCTATCGGAGACAAGAATGTGGGAGCCTGGGGGTTCTTCAGCAAATGTGGTACATATTTAGGTAGTAGAGGGTGAAAGGAATCCACCAATATCATCATGATCCAAATGGAAATGTACTTCAAATATTTACCAGTTTGTAGATTACCACTGGGATTTGTCATTAAACAAGGAACCAGCCAAGTTTGCTATACATACGTGATGAATGCTTGCTGGCCCTTACTAGAGTGCCAAAGGTACTGAGGCCACTGTATTCACGGTATTTAATATTAGGCTGACATGGTCAAGTTCAAGAATTTCCCTTTTATCCAAATCACCAAGTTTTCTGCCTTTACATTTTATCATAGAACTTACAAGTAAAATCTTTGGAAAATTTATCGTGCATGTCAACCAAGAGTACAGTAAATTAAGTGTATGGAGTGGTTACCTTGACAAAAACTGAGACCCTTTTCATCTATGGCAAAAGGTGTGCAAATCGAAAATAAGGGAGATATAGGACAGATAAGAGTGAAGATCGCCCCTTCATTTTCTAAGTCCCTTCCATGTTTACTTCGCGAGAATCAAAACAAATGTGACGCCAAGTAGTCCTTGTATTGCTAGCGCTCGTGAGAACGAATATTTTGTCATTATCAGCGACCGTTTTCTTGAATTCATGTATGTAATGCGTTCTTTTCCTTTTTTTGTTCTTCATTTACGTGTTTTGGTAAGTATTTATGCTATTCTGTACATTAACCGTGTGCGCCTGCGCGTTTTGCCACCGGGAGATTTGACAGCCAGCAGCGCCAATACGTCGTGAAACGCCGGTGAGCAATGTTTTATTTCGAGTGCTGCGTCTACTCTGGGTCATTTTTAAAGCCCTTTTGTGGATATACTGGACAAATAGACATTCGTTTCTATCACAGCCTGATATTTGAACCCATCCAGTGCCGCAAATGCTGATAAAAGTGATTAGAAACAAAGCAAATGTGACCATAGCCGGAAGCAAAGAAACGTTCGGTGTTTCGCGATATAAAAGGTATGTGGTTTTACCCTGGGGGTCCAGGGGGCCTAGCACCCTGGCTAGGTGTAAATATTACCACGGGGGTCCAGGGGGCGTAGCCCCCTGGCTAGGTGAATATAATACCACGGGGGTCCAGGGGGCGTGGCCCCCTGGCTAGGCGCATATATTAACACAGGGGTCCAGGGGGCAGAGCCCCCTGGCTAGGGAATATATAGATCGTAGTGTATAAATCCCACAGGATTAAGGTTAGGTTGGTTTATTGGTTAGGACACATTGTACGATTACCACGGGGGATCTGGATTATGTGAAATCCCGTAGATTTTTTACCGAACGATGGGTTTGGTTTCCATAGAGTTTTTCGAAAGTTGGCGCGTCGGTGCGTAGAGTTTGAAAGATGGCGGCGACGTCCGTAGAGTTTCATTGTCCGATTTTAAGCGTTTTTTGTGCTTGTTTTACACATTTCTGTTCGCTTTTCTTCTTATTTCAGCTTGTTTTACCCCACAATTTCCCTGATCTACTTCATGCCCTCCCCTGCTATCGGGACTTATCAAATCACATCAAGATTGTCGGCTGGAGAATGCTACTGAAAATATCATCAGGTTCGTTGTCATCTCACGAAAACAAATCTGATGATATAAATATTGTCTGGGAAGACCCGGTTGTCATTTTCGATAAATTAACCAAATCTTTGTTCAGGCTTTAACTTCTACATCCAAGTTTTGTACCAAAATCAGAGTCCAGTGTTGATCATCTGCCACATAAATTTCGCTGGAAAACTTACAAAATAAAGCTCAAATTCCTATTGCACGCTTACTTAACACTGGTGCCAATACAGACGCCCTTTATTACCTTTTTTACTCCACAGATATGCAGTCATTCCGCATTTTTTATTCATCGCAAAGAAAACATTAGCTGTCAAAATGCAGGCGTAGGACGTGCAGCTTCATGAAAGTTTCAAACATTCCCTCATGTATGTTTATGTGTGACGTCTCGAGAGAATAGTCACGTGACATGGTGCAAGGTGACAAAGGCACGATAATTCTGCCAGCTGATTATTCCTTTTGGGAATTTGCCTCCTATTTCGGAAATATAGAGTAAAGGGGGAATTAGCTTTCTAGGGAAGTTCTGTGTATTTTCAGTGAGAATAAGATTTTTCATGAATGTATTTAATGAAATATCATATAAATATCAAACCAGTCCTCCCCCAATCCCTTGCCCATTGTTTTCGTGGGGGGGCTTAGGAGGCGGAGACTGGGACCCAATGATGGGGAACTCCCCAACCTTGGGACTGAGCCCTCGACTCAACTAATTTTGCATGGTCTTTATTTTCCTTCCCACTTTTCGTTTCTGTCCCTTCACCAAACCCTTCTGCTATCCACCTCCTAAGGCGTGCTGAAAGGATGAAAGGCTGACTTTGTGCCAGTCCTGAACGGCCTGAGGGAGCCATGGGCACGGTATTCCCCTGACTTAGTTATCTAGCCCTTACCCCTCAAGGGGACCCTGAGGGGTGGACCGTTTTTATCCCCAACATAATCCAGGCTTACCATGGCCAGTAATGAAAACTTATCCCCACTATTAGGGGCAATGAGGCTTGCCCCTTTATCAAATAGCCCCAACGATGTAAACCCACCCGATTCCCTGACCCCAGGCTCTCCTTTGACCACGGCTCCGAACACTGCAACAACTACCCCCTCATCAATGCCTACAAGTACAGTAGCCAACAATCAACCCTTAAGGAACATTTCCACTCTCCCAGCACGCTCAACTTAACACCTCTACCCCCACAACCTCCAACATCAACCACCCCATCCTCCCTTATTAATACCTTACAGCCTTATTGCCCACCTCCCCATAACACTACCTCCCTCAACACTACTCCATCGTCACGCCCCCGCCCTTCGACTACCCCTATCACTACAACAATATTGAATACCCTCTTCAGCGCAGCCAAATGGGACCGATTTTTTGTGATCCCTCCCACAGCTCCCTACTCTGACAACACCCTTCTCTTCCAACAATGTCTCCAAAAACAAGTAGGTAAAGTCTCTTTCCGTAGCCGACCCGACCGCTCCCGTCTTGTCACAGTAACATCCGAAAACCAAGCTATAGCATTAACAAAACTAACAGACCTATATGGTAACCCCATCCTTGCAGAACCCCATCCAACCCTCAATACTTTCACCAGAACAGTTTCAATCTCCCCAGCAAATTGCCCAATCTATGACAAAGATTGGTCAGATTGTGGAGAAGATCTACTTGCCTGTCTCACAGACTATGATGCAACATCAGTACAATGCTACTCCATTCCCCCAGAGGTCATCGAAAGAAACCCACTAACATAGCCAAAATTACCTTCCGTAGACATGACCTTCCCTTTAACGTCTACATAGGAGGAGAATCCCTCCCTGTTCGTCCATACCAACCTCCTCCACGTCAGTGACAAAATTGTTGGCGTCTAGGACACCCACCCAAAACTCCCCAACCAACTTCTCAGAAGAAACCATTGAAAATATTCAAGATTACCTAATGAAAACTGACACTCAACCTCCAAATCTTACAACTCCTGCTCCTTCCACACTCCAAGTAACTGCTGATATCCATCCTCCTCCTAACAATATCCCCCCTACACCCAATCCTCCTACCCCCTCCCAACACAGCCCATCCCCCCGACCCCAACCCCACCCACATTAACCCTCCCACCATACCCTCTATCCCTTCCACTCCCTCCTGGATACACACGTGAATCCCTTATGTCACAAGTATCCCCTTCCTCAGACCCTCCATCTCCTAATACCCCTCCTAGTAGAACACCAACTCCCACACCTCTCCCATCTCAGACCTCTCAGTCCTTTTCCCACCCTCTAGCTGCTTCCCCCTCAAATTCTCCAACACCTACTACAATCTATATTACCTTCACCCCATCCTCTGATGAGTCCTATAATGCCCCATTTTCTTCCTCTGAACTCATTGCTGCCCTACAATCGTGCCGTAACACTCATGAAGGCCCTGACGGTATTCACTACCGTATGCTCTGGCAACTCCCATCTTCCTCCTTATCCTTCCTATTAAAAATTTACAACCACATATGGACATCAGGAAATTTCCCTTCTAATTG
>NC_051395.1:41732259-41734759 GCF_015228065.2 Penaeus monodon | reverse complement strand
GAGAATTAAGCTGATTTGTTATCCAGTTATAGTTTGGGTATCACATAAATTTAAAGATGGGCACATCAAAATATATATTACAGCAATATCCTTCAAAAAGATAAGAAAATTAAATATGTGATTGAATTAAAGGGTAATACTTGGATAAAGACAGCTTTCATATTTTATATATATATGTATTATATATTTTATATATATATATATAATATATATAATATATATATATGAAATATATATATATATGAATATGTATATATATATATATTTATATATATATATATATATAATATATATATAATATATATATATATATATATATATATTTCATATATATACCCGGGGAGGTCTTGAATCATCCAAGCTTGAGAGAAAGCAGAGAGAAAAAACTGTTCTCTCTCATTAAAATATTTATGTTTGTCAGCCTTAAGTCTGGGATTAATATTAATGGTAGGGGGAAAAGCTTGGGTCTTTTGAATGTTTCATTTTTATAGGATTTTATTTCCTCAGATGAAAAGTTTAACTTTAATCAGTTAAAAAGTTCAAATGTTCAATTAATTATATGCTTGTTATAGAGTTTGGAGGCATATTGTGAAAAAAAAAAAGTAGTGTATTTAATCTATTTCTGGATTTGATACTTTATGCAGTCAGATAATCCAAGCAAATCTTGCAATTTTTGCTTTGAAACATTCTTAAAATGCAGTATTCCTACATGAAAAACAGATTGGTAGCCATGATTTTAATGAAATGATAATTAGAATGGGATATGAAATCTGAATTTGTGTATTTAAAAAGGACACTTTTCAGTATGATAAATGTTAATTTATGCACTCTCTGCTACTTAAAAAGCTCACCATTCTTTAAATATGTAGTGATGTATTCCCCCGAAGATAATCATAATTATTGATGTACATTATTTTAAATATGATTTTTAATCATTTCTCATTTTGCTTTTCAGGGAGGAAAGGCCCGTCGAGTGCAGCAAAGATATGAAACATAGAATAACTGAGCTTTATTATGTGAAATTCAAGGTGGATCTTGAAATGACACTCTGCTTAAGATGTTGGACAAACCCAAAGAGAACTGCTGTTGTGTGCTCAGGTATTGCTGAACCAAAGATGTATGATAAACAATAAAAGACAATTATTGAATCCTTTTTTTTTCTGAGAAGATTAATAAGTGAAGAAAAAAAGAGAAAAATCTTAGAAGAAAGAAAGAAAATGAGGGAAGAATTTCAGTTGAAGGAAGCCACAGTGGGAAAGTGAGGTGGACAGAAGCCTGTTGGTTTGATAAAGATGTGACGATTTATGAGGAGCATAAAGCTGCAGTTGCTCGAGGCCATTTTACATATGACGACCCTCTCACGGGATATAGAGTCATGACAAGACTACGTCATTTCTTAAGAGGCTCATGCTGTGGTAATGCCTGTAGACATGTAAGTATTTGTATATATTTACGAGAAGGAAGGGTTTATGTATATTCTTTGCAAAAGCTGTTTATGTTTATTTTTTCATTTTTTACAAGCAAGTGGGCTGACCTGTAATATCTCTTGTACACCTTGATGAAAATATATTTCTTGTATTATTGGATAAGGTATATAATATGACTATTTGTAATTGAAAAATTATGTCCTTACAGTGCATTTATGATCACGAAAATGTAGCAGACATTGACAAAGCACGACGAATCTACAACTCTGCATTTTGGGTGGATATAAGTGAAAGGCCTGATTTGTTGAAGAGGAACAAGAGTTAGCAAAATCTTCTCTGAACATTGACAGACCGCAGGAAGGAGTTTGGTCGAGGAAGAGAAGATGAACTATTAGAAGAATATTGTGATCCATTATTATTTAAACATTGATCTTTTTAACAATTATGAAGGGCAAGAATATAGTAACTATAGATTCATGTAGTAGAAAAATCATAAAATGGATACATAATTTTTTTAGATTAAAAGGAAGCAAGCCTTGTTACTTGATTCTATTTAGCAATGAAGTACTGTACTTGCCTCTCATTTATAAATGAAAGAAAATCTGTTCTTACATTTTAATAAAAGAGAAAGGATTGCAATTTTACAGAATTTATAATATAACAATTTTAAAACTTTTGTAATTTGTAGTAAAACCTTTGTGATGGTTACCTACAGGTCCATTTGTTCTCAGGTTTATTAACATCTCAACTTTTAAATGAGAATTTATTTATTTAGGCTTTGTTGATAGTATTGTGAAAATGTATGTAAATTTATAGAAGTTGAAGAATAAATATGATACAATTTCCCTGAATAAGACATTTCTCTGATAGATTATGGTTTATGATATGATGAAACTCTAAAAAAGTGTTTTGACATAATCAATATTTATGGCAAAGTAATAAGGAACTGATTAACTAATATGATACACATGCACACACACACACACACACACACACACACACACACACACACACACACACACACACACACACACACACACACACACACACACACACACACACACACACACACA
>NC_051395.1:41724759-41727259 GCF_015228065.2 Penaeus monodon | reverse complement strand
TCGTTCTCTCTCCTGAGATCTATCTCCTCTGCCTTCGTGGGACGCGATCAAAGCCGCCACTCTACACCAGCGTGAGAGACACCGACTTCGAGGAGACGGTGGAAGAAAGTAGATTAGGGAAACTCTATTGTAATATGTATATATCTTTTAGCGAAATAAAGATTAACAAAGAAAAAAATAGTGGATGATGGCCACAGCCATTGGCGAGGTCGGGGCCAATGGACTGTGTTGTGAACGGTAATACATATACGTTTTCACAACACAGTTTCTTTAGAATGAAGGCTGATTTTCTATATAAAAAAAGAAAAGAGAGAGAGAGAGAGAGACAGAGAGAGAGAGAGAGAGAGAGAGAGAGAGAGAGAGAGAGAGAGAGATTGGAGTAAGAAGGAGAGGAGAGGAGAGAGAGGAGATGAGAGAGTGAGAGAGAGAGTGAGAGAAGAGAGAGAGAGAGGAGAGAGAGAGAGAGAGAAGAGAGAGAGAGATACGAGAGAGGAGAGAGAGAGAGAAGAGATGGGGGTGGGTGGGAGGTGTGTGTGTATGTGTATGCATTCAACACACCACACACACACACACACACACACACAGACAACCACACACACACACACACACACACACACCATATACATATATATATATATATATATATATATATATTATATATATATATATATATATATATATATATATATGTTTATATAAACGTTGCAAAAGCTATTCTAAATGCTAATGCGAAATAAGGATAAGGTCTCACTATTCCCAGCGGAAAAAACGACGTCAGAAGGTGATCATGCAGTAGAAAAACGCAAACACAGTTACATGGAAAGGAAAAAAGACGAAGGGAAAAAAATCCACAAGTCATTTTCAGGTTGGAGGCGAATGGAAGAAAAAAAAAAACATTTTATAGATTTTATAGAGTTACAGCAGGGTGGAAGGGAAGTTATGTATGCATATGTCTATATCTGTCTATCTGTCTATGTCTATCTACCTATCTGTCTATCTACACACATACACTCACTCACTGACTCACTAACTCACTCACTCACACACACACACACACACACACACACACACACACACACACACACACACACACACACACACACATAAAATACAATACTATATATATATATATATATATACATATATATATATATATTATATATATATATATATAAAATATATAATATATATATATATATATATATATGTGTGATGTGTGTGTGTGTGTGTGTGTGTGTGTTGTGTTTTGTGTATAGACATACATACACACACACACACACACACACACACACACACACACGCACACACACAACACACACACACACACACACACACTCATAAATATATATATATATATATATATATATATATATATATATATATATATATATATATATAGACATACAACACACACACACACACCACACACACACACACACACACACACACACACACACACACACACACACGCACACACACACACACACACACACACTATAACGAGTAAGAACCCTATTACATTGGCTTGCAGGGGTATTGATACTGGTATTCGGCTTGACTCTTTATTTCTGAGAGTTGACCCCACGCAGTATAAGAACACACGAGACATGTCTAGTTATGCGGGTAATCGCGGTATGCGAGTCGCAGCCAGCTCGCCCATAGAGGAAGGGCGGAGCTGACCCTACCGCATCGGGTGCTTCACACGAACTCCCGGTCAAACGAGGTCAGATATAAAATGTGACCTCCGCCCTCGCTGAGCGGGTGGTTCTTATTTGGGACTTTGGATCCGCGTGGTAACCAGCCACGTGGTCCACTGGTAACAGAAATAGATTTATCCACATCCTCTAACAGAAATAGAATTATCCACATCCTATATTGCTCGGCCACCTACTCGTGCCTCGCCCTCGAGGCGCCTTCAAGGGTGACCTAACTTGGCTGGTCGTCTCGCTCTCGTGCGTCGTCTTGGTGCATCCTTGTGGCTGCTCGTCCCTGTCGTCCTCATTCTCCTGTCCTTGGTGTAATCTGTCCGTTCTCGATGTCCACATGTCCTCGAAAGTCTCGCACAGGTCCTCCTTGACTTCGGATTCGTCTTGACCTCCTCGTAGTCCTGGCCCAGGCCTAACTCGGCGGCGTCCTCGTCCACACGTCCTCACAGATCTCGTCCAGGTCCTTCTCGCGTCCACACGTCCTCGTAATCTTCATCCGGATTTACGAGCGTCGGGGCAGGGGCGGCATCTCGGGGCGGCTGATACCTGCGCTACGAGCTCCTGGATTTACCGGATCTGCAGGCGTCCGCCAGGCGTCGCCTATGCACAGCATCCTGGGGCGACTGGTACCTGCGGCAAAGGTGCTGGTTCGCTGGATCTACGGGGAGTCCGGCAGGCAACGCCCGTCCACTACACTAGGACGGCTTAACACCTTTTCTGACGAAAATCTTGGTCCGCGGGTCTATGGCGATCTTCGATGACGTCCTTCCACGGCATCCTAAGGTGACCGGAAC
>NC_051395.1:41717150-41719650 GCF_015228065.2 Penaeus monodon | reverse complement strand
GCGACCCGCCGGTGTTGTAACTTCTGAACAATGTGAGTGTGGAGGAGGGAGAGAGTGAAGCCGCGAAACGGCAGGCAAAGAACAAAAAACCCAAACCCTTTTGATGATATTAAAGGGGTTTGAGGATGATGATGAGATGATGATGAGGATGATGATGGAAATTGATGTGAGGAAGATGATGAGGGAAGAGGAGGGGAAAGAGAGGGAAGAAGGAGGGAGAGGATGAGGGGATGAGGGAGTAGGGAGGAGGAGGAGGAGGTGCAGGAGAGGGAGGAGGGGAGAGGAGGAGAGGGAGGAAGGGGGGAGGGGAGAGGAGAAAAGGAGGAGGAGGAGAAAAGGAGAAGGATAAGAAGGGAAGGAGAAGGAAGTAGGGGGGAGGAGACGGAGGAGAGAGGAAGAAGAGAAGAATAAAAAGAAGAAGAAGAAGAAGAAAAGGAAGATGCGAGAGGGAAGGAGAAGGAGAGAAAGGAGAAGGAGAAGGGAAGGAGAGGAGAAGGGAGAAAGGAGAGAGAAGGAAAGGAGAAGGAGAAAGAGAAGGAGGAGGGGAGAGGAGTGTAGGAAGAAGAGAGGAAAAAGAAGAAGGGAGAATAGGAAGATAAGAGATAGATGATTATATAATGATATGGGTGATAATAATGATAATGATAATGTTGGGACGGCGGAAGAAAAAAAAAGTAGGGGCGTGAAGAGAAAAGGGAGATCTAATGAATGTATGGGAATAGAACACAATACTCACACACTCACACTAACACGCACACTAACACAGACACACCCAGGCACAATCCAGGCACGTCCTCCTCTGTCTCGCCCGCTGCTTCCCAAAACACCTTCGCTTCTGTCACAGAAAAGGTCACGGGAATAAGGAGAGGTGAGGGGGGGGGGGTAAGGAAGACATGCCTTTCATGACCTCGGTTTTTCACTGCGGGATGACGTCACTCGAGTAATGTTGCTATTATTAGATATCTGTTCATCGTGCAGAAATACCCTGACCTTTGACCTCGTTGACTTGCAGTGGAGTCCGCTCAGCAATGTTTTGGAAAAGGCAGAGAGAGAGAGAGAGAGAGAGAGAGAGAGAGAGAGAGAGAGAGAGAGAGAGAGAGAGAGAGAGAGAGAGAGAGAGAGAGAGAGAGAGAGAGAGAGATGAGAGGATAGGCAGAAAGGAAAAGAAGTATAGAAAAAAACTGAGAGAGAGTAGATGAGAGAGTAGTAGGAGAGTAGAGATAAGAAGAGTAGAGAGATGTATCTGTATAGAGAGAGAGAGAGAGAGAGAGAGAGAGAGAGAGAGAGAGAGAGATTTTCTTGATTCTCTACTTTAGTGAGTGTTATTGCCGCCTGTTAACCCAGTTTGCTTCGATCAACTCCAGAGGCCAAGACTGAAAACAATTCCCTTTGCGCCAGCCCACAAGGCTCTGGTCTCAGTGTCCTTTGAGAGGGTCATTTCGGTCGAGGGGTAAGATGAATATCTATGAAAAATTTAATAAAATGTTACTGTGCTTGTTACCTTATTGCGCCCTGGTCGTCGGGGACTAGGTTAGGCTGAAGAGCGAGCATTAAAAAACGTGGAATTATGATCTTAAGCGATAATCTAAGATATTTATTAACATTCATTAGATCGGCCTATCAAAAATACAAAAAACAAACAAACGTAGAGATGGCACGGAGAAGAGACCAACTGGAAGAGGAGAAGGCAAATGAAGGGAAGGAAATGGGAGAAACGGGGCTGTCAGGGTGGATTCCTGGCATTCGTGTAAGGTGGAGGTGAGAGGGGGTGGCGGGGGAGAAGGAGGGGGAGGAGGGGCGGAAAGGGAGTTGTGTTATCTTTATCGTCGGGGATATCCGACTTGGCGCTCTTAAAAAGAGTAACACAGGCCTTGAGAAAAAAAAATCCTGTCTGATAAGCAAGTCAGATCTGTAAAAGCATTAATCTTCACCTCAATTTCGGGACCCCCACCGCTCCCCCTCGCTCGTGGGTCCTCCTCCCCTCCCTCCCCATGCCGTCTTCCGGTGTGTAGCAATGATAATTGCCACGAAAGTTTCTCGTACAGCTCCAGGCAGCCTGTTACGTGTAAGAGGAGGGAGGGGAAGAAAGGGGATTAGGGTGTGTGGAACGGGAGGCTAGAAGAGATGAACAGAATACCAGTGGCCTAGGAAAACTGGCTGTGACGCTACGACCGCAGTCTCGTCCCCGGCTGCTCCCCGGCCAGTTGCAATTTGCTGTGTTTTGGTATCGTGTTCGTATACAGTTAGTGCAGCGGTCAAGCAAGGATTCTTTAATTGTAGTGATCATCAAAGGGTGGAAAAAATACTGCATGGCCTCGGACGTGGTGATTCATACTGAAATCATGTTTTTACCATGAAGTTGATCCTGCTGATGACGTGAGTGGTCTTTTTTGAACTTTACATAATATTCGAGTGGTATAGTTAATGCTATTCCCTTTTATTTTTTTTTTTTTATTTTTTTTAAAACCCCCTTTATTTTTGGTTCTTTCCCCCAAAAATT
>NC_051395.1:41668373-41693373 GCF_015228065.2 Penaeus monodon | reverse complement strand
CTCTCTCTCTCTCTCTCCTTCTTCCATTTCTACTCTCTCTCTCTCTCCCAATCTCTCCTCTCTTCTCTATTTTGCTCTCTCTGTTTATCTGTGCCTGTTTTTGAATATTTCCGGGCCTAAGTAGGATAAGTAAGTTCCGTGATTTCTTAAAATGTTAAAATGGATGAAATGGCTAAAATTACCAGGGGCTTTCGATAAATCACTGAGTGATTTTTTTTTCTATATAATAAATTCCTTTTATGATTTTCAATAACGGCTGTCGAAGGATAGTTACTTCTGAATCCATGCTGCTTTCTTAGATAGTAAGGAATGCTGCTAGATAAATCCAAGCTGTCGTCCATTGTTCCTGGGGAAGCAAGTAATTACAAGATTTATTAACAGAAATGTTCTCCTGCGTCATGCTTTAGTTTGGGAATTTGAACTGACAGGATATTTTCCTGAACTTCCTGCTCATTATCTCAAGAACTTGCCGGCCTTGAGTCCTTTGCCTCTCACCGGATCCTGCTGCTGGCACGACGCGTGACATATGTTGAATTTGGACACATTTATGTTTTCCTCCTCATATTCATCTGCTACTTTATTACGTAGACCTCTGGTCTGTCGCTCCCATGGAAGTGACATCGATTTTTTCCTTTTGCTTCCCTTTTCTTTTTGTTTATTTATTTATACTATCCCCTTGGGGGTGTTTACAAATAGGTCTCAAGGTCTTCTCCTCTGCATCCACATGTCAGTTTGTTTTACCCAGAGGTATAGCACCTCTGGGTTGCCGACCCGGTGGGCTGACATCACGTTTTTCAGCTTGTTTCCCTTTTCTATTTTTATTTTTCTTCATTATTATCAATGTTAGGTAACAGAGGGTCAAGCGTTCTCTGTCTTGGCGTGCGTTAATGTACTGTAATCGCTTATTTAAAACAGGCACCGTGGTGCCCCAATCATGAAAGGCTCTGTATATGTGGTAGCAGCTTGCTCTGTTGCAGTCGGTGGCGGTAGTTTTGTCTTCGCTCTTGTTTTCCTTCGTTTATTTTTATTTTTTTCTCTTTATGATATTCTCCATGTAACTGTGACTGTGTTATGTATTTGATTGTATGTTTTTTTGTTGGTGTGTTGGGAGTGGGGGCTGTGCGCATGTTGTCTGGGAATCGATAATATATATATAAGCATCTATTTTGCTTTATTATAATGATGTTAATATGTTTATTGATCTGGAATACCGAGTGGTTCGACAATATAAAAGTATATATATTTATATATTTATAGGATATATAAATCTATGATATTTGTATGATATAAGTTTTATGGTGTTCCACTAGGAGCTAGATCAGAGGCCAATATAGGTCTAATAATCTGTTATTTACTTTTTTATGTGAATAAAAAAATAGTTATCTTCGCTTTTTGTTGTGTATGATGTGTAGTGTTGTTGTGTTTTTGTGTGATATATAGTATATAGTAATATTGTGTATATGTTTGTGTGTGTGTTGTGTATGTTATGTATGTTGTATGTGTTGTGTGTGTGTGTGTGTGTGTGTCGTGTGTTGTTGTGTAGTGTTGTATTATAAATTATATATATATATATATATATATATATATATATAAATAAAAAAATTATTAATTTATTTATATATATATTAAAATATGTGTGTGAGTGTGTGTGTGTGTGTGTATATATATATTATATAGATATAATATATATGATATAATATATTGTATATATATTATAGTTATATTGTTGTATGTTGTATATTTATGTGTGTGTGTGTGTGCGTTTATTTATGTGTGTGTTATTGTTATATATTAGTAGTATATGTATATATTATATATATTATATATATTTATTATAATATATATAATAATATATGTATATGTATATTATATGTGATGTGTGTTATATTATATATATGTATATGTTATATTATATGTTGATATTATATGTGTATATATATATAATATTAATATATATATATATTAGATATATATTATAATATATATATATATATATATATATATATATATGTATGTTGTATGTATGTATGTATGTATGTATGTATGTGTTATGTGTGTGTGTGCGTATGCGTTTATGTGTGTATGTGTTATTATTGTTGTATGTATATATATATATTGTGAGTGTTGTATATGTATGTGTATATGTGTATGTGTATTTATGTATGTATTTGTATTGTGTTTAGTGTTATATATGTATATATTTTGTGTATATATATGGTGATTGTATGTATGTGTAGTGTATATTATATGTTTTATATATGTTGTATGTGTGTATGTATGTAGTATTTGTGTGTGTGTGTGGGTGTGTGTGTGTTGTGTTAATGTATGTTATATATATAATATATATATAATATATATATATATATATATATATATATATATATATTATGTGTGTGTGTGTTGTGTGTGTGTGTGTGTGGGGGGTTGGGTTTTTGTGTGTGTGTATATTATGTTATGTGGTAGTATTTGTGTATGTGATATGAGTATATGATGTGTATTGTATGTATGTGTGTATGTATGTGATGTATGTATATTGTGTGTGTGTGCGTGCGCGTTTTATTATATATATATATATATATATATATATATATATATATATATATATATATATATATAGGTAACACACAACAACACACACACAAAACACCACACACACACATACAACAATAAATATATATATATATATATATATATATATATATATATATATATATATATATATATATATTATAATATATATATATATATATATATATATATATTATATAATATATATATTATATATATATAATATATATATATATGTGTGTGTGTGTTGTGTGTGTATGTGTTGTGTGTAGTTTTGTGTTATAGTATATTGTGTTTTGTTGTGTGTGTGTGTTGGTGTGGTTGTGGTGTGAGTATTTGTTGTTAAATGTTGTGTGTTTTTGTTTTGTTCGTTATGTGTGTTTGTGTATGTTTGTGTGATCATGTGTGGTGTGTATCTTAATAGCATCTATATTATCATATATATACTATACTAAAATAGATATATATATTATTTAGTTGGTACTCTCCTTACACACATCACACTCACTCACACACGCACACACACACACTCACACACACCTCACATCATTTATATATATAATCTACTTATATATTATACAATTACATATTGTTATTATACATATTATATAATAGATCTTATATATATATATATATTATCTCTATATACATAGTATATTATATGTTAGTAGTGTACAGCGATATAGTATTGATGTATATGTTATATGTTATTTTTATCTTCTTGTTTTTACATACATTATCAAATATAATAATCTTCTAAATTCTTAATACTTTATATATATATATCTATATATATACAGACACAGTTGTAGTTAAACGCAGTTTCGGTTGCTGACCCGACGATTTTCTTGTTCTTCATTTTTTTCTTACATTCTTTGGTTACATCTTAAATATCATAAATTTTGAATTCAAGTGTGGATAAAATAATTAAATACAGCATTTTAATACCATTTTTTTATACCCGAACGTGTAATATTCGTGTTTGTTTCTTTTTGTGAGGTATCTCCCTTCCCGCATTCATCTAGCGTCCCCGACCATAACACGACCCTACGCACATGCATCAAAGAGAAATTCCATTGGGTTGGTTACCTTATGCCGGGAAGATGTATCTCTTTGCCAATTTGGTCATGCGGACCAGGATTATTGTCAAGTTTTTTATTTCCCTGTGTACAACGGGTTCAGTAAATCCCTAATGTCGTGTCGCCCTTACTACCTCATATCTATCAAGAGAGTTGTTAGTTCAAGCCAGTCCATGCGATCGCTACTGGACCCCTCTCATTTCTTCTTTCGGTGAAATAATCACTGAAAAAAGGGAAATTTAAACACATTAAACCGCTATTTTTATAATACCGCTATGGGAGTTAAAACCCCCTCTTCTCTGTTTCCTTTCTTTCTCTTACTATCGGGGCCCTACTATTTCGGCTCCCCCCCATTTATTGCAGTCACCCGTAGCCAACTGGCACCAAGAAATCCGTGCAGATCCGGTCACCTTGGATGCCCTGGGAAGGACTCATCGAAAATTGCCAAGGGCCCGCGGACCGGTGTTCTCAAGTAGGGTTAAGCTGTCCCATGATGTATGGACGGGCGTTCAAGTAACATTTTAAGAAATGTATCTTTCTTTTATAAAAATAAGAGAGGCAAGTACAGTACTTCATTGCTAAATAGAATCAAGTAACAAGGCTTGCTTCCTTTTAATCTAAAAAAATTATGTATCCATTTTATGATTTTTCTACTACATGAATCTATAGTTACTATATTCTTGCCCTTCATAATTGTTAAAAAGATCAATGTTTAAATAATAATGGATCACAATATTCTTCTAATAGTTCATCTTCTCTTCCTCGACCAAACTCCTTCCTGCGGTCTGTCATGTTCAGAGAAGATTTTGCATAACTCTTGTTCCTCTTCAACAAATCAGGCCTTTCACTTATATCCACCCAAAATGCAGAGTTGTAGATTCGTCGTGCTTTGTCAATGTCTGCTACATTTTCGTGATCATAAATGCACTGTAAGGACATAATTTTTCAATTACAAATAGTCATATTATATACCTTATCCAATAATACAAGAAATATATTTTCATCAAGGTGTACAAGAGATATTACAGGTCAGCCCACTTGCTTGTAACAAATGACAAATAAACATAAACAGCTTTTGCAAAGAATATACATAAACCCGTTCCTTCTCGTAAATATATACAAATACTTACATGTCTACAGGCATTACCACAGCATGAGCCTCTTAAGAAATGACGTAGTCTTGTCATGACTCTATATCCCGTGAGAGGGTCGTCATATGTAAAATGGCCTCGAGCAACTGCAGCTTTATGCTCCTCATAAATCGTCACATCTTTATCTAACAACAGGCTTCTGTCCACCGCACTTTCCCACTGTGCTTCCTTCAACTGAAATTCTTCCCTCATTTTCTTTCTTTCTTCTAAGATTTTTCTCTTTTTTTCTTCACTTATTAATCTTCTCAGAAGAAAATAAGGATTCAATAATTGTCTTTTATTGTTTATCATACATCTTTGGTTCAGCATACCTGAGCACACAACAGCAGTTCTCATTGGTGTCCAACATCTTAAGCAGAGTGTCATTTCAAGATCCACCTTGAATTTTCACATAATAAAGCTCAGTTATTCTATGTTTCATATCTTTGCTGCACTCGACTGCCTTCCTCCCTGAAAAGCAAAATGAGTATGATTAAAAATCATATTTAAAATAATGTACATCAATAATTATGATTATCTTCTGGGAATACATCACTACATATTTAAAGAATGGTGAGCTTCTAAGTAGCAGAGAGTGCATAAATTAACATTTATCATACTGTAAAGTGTCCTTTTATAAATACACAAAATTCAGATTTCATATGCCATTCTAATTATCATTTCATTAAAATCATGGCTACCAATCTGTTTTCATGTAGGAATACTGCATTTTAAGAATGTTCAAAGCAAAATTGCAAGATTTGCTTGGATATATCTGACTGCATAAAGTATCTATCCAGAAATAGATTAAATACACTACTATTTTTTTTCACAATATGCCTCCTAACTCTATAACAAGCATATATTATTAATTGAACATTTGAACTTTTTAACTGATTAAAGTATAAACTTTTCATCTGAGGAAATAAAATCCTATAAAAATGAAACATTCAAAAAGACCCAAGCTATTCCCATACCATTAATATTAATACAGACTTAAGGCTGACAAACATAAATATGTTATGAGAGAGAACAGTTTTCTCTCTGCTTTCTCTCAAGCTTGGATGATTCAAGACCTACCCTGGTATATATATGTATATATATATATATATATATATATATATATATATATATATATAATATATATATATATATAAATATATATATATATACAGATATATATATAGATATATATATATATATATATATATATATATATATATATATATATATATATATATACATATATATATATATATGAAAGCTGTCTTTATCCAAGTATTACCCTTTAATTCAATCACATATTTAAGTTCTTATCTTTTTGAAGGATATTGCTGTAATATATATTTTGATGTGACATCATTAATTATGTGATACCCAAACTATAACTGGATAACAAATCAGCTTAATTCTCTCAACTGCAAAGAGGAAGAGGAAGAGGAGGAGGAGGAGGAGGAGGAGGAGGAGGAGGAGGAGGAGGAGGAGGAGGAGGAGGAGGAGGAGGAGGAGGAGGAGGAGGAGGAGGAGGAGGAGGAGGAGGAGGAGGAGGAGGAGGAGGAGGAACCATGCTTTTAAGCAAACATACATACAATAATAATTGATAATTTTCCAAAATAGGACAACATGGCAATTATCATCAAGTAATGTAATACCCAAAAAGAACATACAAAGCAGCAATCTGCAGTTAAACAATAAATCAAGTGATGCTGTGGCATATTTTACATATCAGAACCCATTGAAACCTCCATCATATGTGGTCTGACAATATGGAGCTTGTTACCTTAATGTCCCTCGCAAAATGTGGAGGATTGTTGGTCTTTGTTGAAGTGTGAAGCACAGAAGTTTGGGTATTACTTTCACAGTCTTAATCTGGATAATGCACACCCATTCCTTTTGGAATATGACTGAATATTCATGTTACAGAGATGGGAGACGTACCACACAATAATTTTAATCTAAATCCAAAATATGCTTTATTTACACATAATTGATCACAATGTTTAATCAGATAAGTGGTTAGAGCTGATGACCAGAATAGGCAGATTGCTGATGGATTTTTTTCCTGCTATTTCCTTATCAATGACAGACTATATAATTACTCCAATGCAGTAATTTACAAAATAATTTGAAATTGAGAATGTAAATAAAACTGACAACTCAAGTTAACCCAGGGCATTCTCAGCATTCGTACAGGTTACAAAAATATGTTAAACCAATCTCAAATATAAAGGGGACATAAAATAGAACCATTCATGATTCACGCAACTTTTCTCAGATTCAAAACAATAATGGTGATACCATTAACACTGTAGGTGAGAAAGGAAGTCTTGAAAGGAAGGCTTCGCTGTCACATCGTACCTTCGGCAGTTTATTTGAGATATGTTGCTATTATGCATTAGTTAAAATGAGGACAGTGATTACAACACTGTAACAATTCTGCAAGTAAAGTACTATTTTGGGATTCCTATCTTTGACTGTGAGCTTGCTTCACCAAACCTTCCATTCCTAAAATTCGGTTATTGTGTAACTAATGAAGATGTACTATTGTAGTACCGATTGCATAATGTTTGTTTACATAGTTCTACAGGGACCACGAATATAAAGGGATCGCATATTTAACATTAAAACCAGTTAGATGTCAATTCCTAACCATTATAAAGACAGTAGATATCAATTTCACATTTCAGTAATGAACATCGGAATAGGTACAAACGGAATATTCCGTTCCAGCGATATGAATACCAAATTAATAATTATCGTTTTTTTTTTCACCATCCACAAAAATATGTCAAAGAAAATCATAATGCTGCTGATCTCCATCATCATCGGAATGCCAAATTACAAAGAACAGTTTGTCTCGATCAATGGTTATTTATTCAAATACACATCAACATGGCCATTTGCTTAATGCGTAGAGTAGTATTTGGTAGTTCAACAGTAAGGAAACAGCCAAAAAATTTCACTAGCAGGCACTTTATACTTGAAAAGAAAACTTTAGCTTGTTACTGTCTCGTATTTACTATTATTTAGTACCGATTTTCCAAATATTCGGCTGTCCTATGAATTTTAAGAAGTAAATGCTTAAGAAGCAATGAATAGTGATTCGCGTCTTTAACAACAAATATAGCAACGCACTCTTCTAGTGCTCTCTACAGTATTCAGATTTTTGTTTTTGTTTTTGTTTGTTTAGACAGTGTAATGTTAGAGTAATGACCGATTTTTTATGTGCTAAATTGTAGGATTTCTCTGCAGCGCCAAACACTTGCAATTATATCAAATCCTGCGGGCGGTGCTTCGACGCTGTCGGGCGCACGAAAACCCATCGGGTCAAAGGGTCGTCCGCTTGACAAACACTCTCACACGAGCGTTTCTGCATGACGTTTCTTTACACGTATAGAATGTATGACATATATACCTCAACAACATGTCGCTAAATTTTTTCAATAAAAAGCTCAGTTTCTATTTTTAATCTTTGCTGCATCGACTCCCTTCCCCCCAAAAAAGCAAAAGAGAGTTTAAAAACATTTTAAAATAATGTACATCAATAATTATGATTATTTCGGGGGAAACATCCTACATTTAAAGAAGGTGAGTTCTAAGTAGCAGGAGGCATAAATTTAACATTTTTAAACTGTAAAGTGCCTTTTATAAATACAAAAAAATTAATTTTTCTATCATTCTAATTTCATTCTTTAAAATCATGGCTCCCAAATCTGTTTCATGTGGGAAATACGCTTTTTAAGAATTTTCAAAGAAAATTGAAAGATTTGCTTGGATATATCTGACTGCAAAAAGATCTATCCAGAAATAGATTAAATACACTACTTTTTTTTTTACAATATGCCCCAAACTCTATAAAAGATATATTATTAATTTAAACTTTTGAACTTTTTAACTGATTAAAGTAAAAATTTTTCATTGGGGAAATAAAATCTATAAAATAAAACATTAAAAAAGGGACCCAAGCTTTTCCCTACCATTAAATTAATCAGTTTAAGGCTGACAAAAATAAATATGTTATGAGAGGAACGTTTTCCTTGTTTTCTCTCAAGTTTGGATGATTCAAGACCTACCTGGTATATTATTATTATTATATATTTTATTATATATATAATTATAATATAATATATAATATATATATATATAAATATTATACGATATATATATAATTTTATATATTTTAATATATATATATATAATATATATATAATATATTATAAATTTTAATAAAATATAAAATTAATAATATTATTATATATAATTCCCCTATTATTATATATATTTTATATATATATAAAATATATATATTATATATATATTATAATATATATATATATATACAATATATATATAATGAAAGCGTCTTTACCCAAGTATTCCCCTTTAATCAATCAATATTTAAGTTCTACTTTTTGAAGGTTTGCTTTAAATAATTTTTTTGATGGAACATAATTTTATGTGATACCCAAAACTATAAGGAAACAAATCAGTTTTAATTCTCCAAGCAAAGAGGAAGAGGAAAGAGGAGGAGGAGGAGGAGGAGGAGGGGAGGGGAGGGGGAGGAGGAGGAGGAGGAGGAGGAGGAGGAGGAGGAGGAGGAGGAGGGGAGGGGGAAGGAGGAGGAGGGGAGGAGGAGGAACCATGCTTTTAAGCAAAAATACTCAAAAATAATTGTTTAATTTTCCAAAATAGGACAAAAATGGAAATTTATATCAAGTAATGTAATCCCCAAAAAGAACTACAAAGCAGCAATCTGCAGTTAAACAATAAATCAAGTGAGCTGGGCATATTTACAATCAGAAACCCATAAAACCCTTCCATTATGGGTCTGACAAAGGAGCTTGTTACCTTAATGTCCCTCGCAAAAAATGGGGAGGATTTTTTGGTCTTTTTTGAAGTGTGAACACAGAATTTTGGTTTTATTTCACGTTTAATCTGGTAATGCACACCCATTTTTTTGGAATTGACTGAATTTTCATGTTACAGAGATGGGAGACTTACCACAAATTTTAATCTAAACCCAAAAATTTTGCTTTTTTTAACATAATTGATCAAATGTTTAATCAATAAGTGGTTAGAGTGATGACCAGAAAGGCAGATGCTGATGGATTTTTTTCCTGCATTTCCCTATCAATAAAAGACTATATAATTATCCAATGCAGAATTTACAAAAAAATTTGAAATTGAGAATGTAAAAAAACTGACAAACCCAAGTTAACCCAGGCATTCTAGCATTCTTACAGGTTACAAAAATAGAAAAAACCAAATTTAAAAAATATAAAGGGGACATAAAATAAAACCCATCATGTTTTCACGAACTTTCTCAGTTTCAAAAAAATAATGGTGATACCTTTAACAGAGGTGAGAAAGGAGTCTTGAAAGGAAGGTTTCCTGTACATCGTCCTTCGGCAGTTTATTGAGTTATTTGTATTAGCATTAGTTAAAATGAGGACAGTGTTTACAACACTGTAAAAATTTCTGCAAGAAAAAGTACTATTTTGGGATTCCTATCTTTGACTGTGAGTTTGTTTCCCAAACCTTTTTCAAAAATTGGGTTTTTGTGTAATAATGAAGATGTATTTTGTAGTACCGTTGCATAATGTTTGTTTACATATTTTAAGGGCCCACGAATAAAAGGGGATCGCATATTTAACTTTAAAAACAGTTAGATGTAAATTCCAAACCCATTATAAAGACAGAATATCAATTTACATTTCAGTAATGAACATCGGAAAGGTACAAGGGAAAATTTTCCGTTCAGCGATAAAAATCCCAAAATTTAAATTATCTTTTTTTTTTTCCCCACCCAAAAAAAAATATGTAAAAAAAAATCATAATGCTGTGATCCCCCATCATCAGGGGAATGCCAAATTACAAAAACCTTTTGTCTCGATCAATGGTTATTTATTAAAAATACACATAAAACATGCCTTTTGCTTAAGCTAGAGTAATTTGGTAGCAAAGTAAGGAAACAGCCAAAAAATTTCATAGCGGGCACTTTAATTTAAAAAGAAACTTTAGCTTGTTACTGTCTCGTATTTACTTATTTAGTACCGTTTTTCCAAATTTCGGCTGTCCTATAAATTTTTAAGAAGTAAAGCTTAAGAAGCAATGAATGTGTTTCGCGTCTTTAACAACAAAATAGAACCCACTCTTTAGTGCTCTCTACAGTATTCGATTTTGTTTTTTTTTTGTTTGTTTAGACGTGAATTTTAGAGTAGACCGATTTTTTATGTGCTAAATTGTAGGTTTTCTTGCAGCCCCAAAAAACGAAATTTATATCAAATCCTGCGGGCGGTGCTTCGACGCTGCGGGCGACGAAAAACCCATCGGGTCAAAGGGTCGTCCCGCTTGAACAAAACCAGCAGTCTCCACGTGGGCGTTTTGGGGCATGACTTTTTCTTTACACGATAAGAAATTGTATGATCATTTTCAATAACATCAACAAAAACCATTTGCTTGACGTATAGCAGAATCGGTATGTGAAGGGTTTTACAATATACTACCCCAGCTAAAATTTAGGGTTGACCTACACAATGCTAAAATTTGGGTTTTTAACCCTTTTTTTTTTCTAGAAATAACTATTTTACTGTTTTGCTTTACTGATTGAATTACTACCGGGCTATATTTAGTGTTAAAAATTTTTAAAAATTACAAAAGTGGTGAAGTTAAAATAAAAAGGATAAAAAAAAAATTTAGTATAAAAATGTAAGGGGCAATACAAAGGAACTTAAATAAAAACAGAAATTTTAAAATTTGCGTTTGATAAATAAAGACATTATATGTTATGCAACCCCACATATTTTTATACATAAAAAACTTTAAACATATATATAATATATATATATATATATATATATATAATAATACATTATAAAAATATATATAAATATTTATATATATATATATATATAAAATAAATTAATAAAATATATATATGTAAATATAATATAAACACACACACACACACACACACACACACACACACCACCACACACACACACACCACACAAATATATATATATAATTATTATATATATATATATGATGCGTGTGGGTTTTGTGTTTTGGGTGTGTGTGTGTGTGTGTGTGTGTGTGTGTTTTTGTGTTTGTGTGTTTGGTGTGGTTGTGCGGTGTGTAATAAAGTTTTTTAATATTATACATACATGTATATAGATTTTTATGTATATTATCTATCTATTATCTATATACATACAAAACACACACACACACACAAACACACACACACACACACACAACACAACAAAAAAAACAAACAAAAAAAAAAAAACACAAAAAATTTTATTTTTAAATATATATATAAAATAAAATAATAATATTTTAATATATATATATATTATATGAAAAAAAATAAATATTTTTTATCAATAAAAATCTTCTTATTTTTAAAATATAATAATTTTAAAATTTTATATATATATATAATAAAAAATATATAACATATTTATGACAAAAATATATAGATAAATATAGTAATAATAAATAATTATATACAAAAATAAAACAATAAAATACCTTAATTATGTAAAAATTATAATTTTTTTTGGTTTTGTTGGTGTTGGTGTTGTTTTTTTTTTGGGGGGTTTTGGTTCTATAAACTTCATATATACATAGCATGTGATGAAATTTATAAAAATAATAAAAATTAAAATTTATTTTTTTTTATATAATATTATATATAATAATATTTATTTTGTTGTGTTTGTTTGGGGGGGGTGTGTGTTTTTGTTTTTTTTTTTTTTTTTTGTTTGTTTTTTTTTTTTTTTTTTTTGTGTGTGTGGTGGTGTGTGTGTGTGTTGTGTGTTGTGTGTGGGTTTTTTTTTGCGGGCGTGGGTTCTTTTTTTTTTTTTTTTTGGTGTGGTGTGTGGGGGAGGTGTGTGTTTTTTTAAAAGTACATATATATTAATATGTATATATATATTTTAATATTTATATAATATATATATATATTTGTGTGGGGGGTGTGTGTTTTGTTCATTGTTTTTTCCCCTTTGTTTTTGTTGATATAAAAATATAATATAAAATTTTATATATAATATATATATATAATATTTTTTTTTTTTTTTTTTGGTGTTTTTTGTTTGTTTTTTTTTCTTCTTTTTTTCTTTTCTTCTCTTCTTCTCTTTTTTTTTTTATAAAATATATTAATATAAAATATATATATATTATACTATATAAAAATTTTAATATGTAACAAAAAAAATTATTTATTATCTTCCCCCCCCCCCCCCCCCCCCCCCCCCCTTTTTTTTTTTTAATATATATATATTATATTAAAAATTTTAATATTTTATTATTATATATATATAATATATAGATATATATAATATATATAAAATATAATATATAATAATATATGTTTCTTGGGGAAGAAAAACCAAAAAATTTATATCTTTTCTATTATAAACCAAAAAAAACAAAAAAAACAAAAACAAAAAATTATTATTTATAATATATATAATATATATATATATATATAATATAAATTATGTATAAAATAAAATATAATTTTATATAATAAATATAATAAATAATTTTATATATATATATATATATATATAATAATAATTATTATTTATTTTCTTTGTTTTGTTTGTTGTGTGTGTTGTTATTTTTAAACATAAAAAATACTTTTAATTATGTATACTTTCTTTATTTAATATATATAATATATTATATATATAATAAAAATATGTATTTTAGATATAGTAATAATAAATAAGGGTAATATATATATTATATATATTTTTATATAATTTTTTATTTTGTGTGTGTGTGTGTTTTTTGGGGTTGTGTTGGTGGTGTTGTGTGTGTGTGTGTGTTTGTGGTATATAAAATTTAATAACATAGCATTTTATTTTTATTAATATAATTTTTTGGGGTTGAGTGGGCGTGTTTAAATTTAAAAACAAAAAAAACAACACAAAAAAATAAATACATAAGATATAATTAATAATATATATATATATATAATATAAAAATTTTATATTTTAAATATTGTGTGTGTGTGGTTTGGGGTGTGTGGTGGGTTGTGTGTGTTTTGGGGATATTATGTATAAAAAACCCCACCACAACACACCCACACACACACCCACACACACACACACAAACCACACAAAAACACACACACACAAACACACACAAAAACACAACACAAACCCACAAAAAAACAAAAACACACCCAAACACACACACACAACACCACACCAAAACCCACACACACCACACACACACACGTTGTGTGTGTGACTGGTTGATGGTAATGGTTAAGGGTTTAAAAAAAGGGGAAAAAGTGCAAAAACATCTAAGGGTCATGTAGCATATAGTTAAAGTTGGGAAGGGGGGTTTGGTTTAGGATTAGTTGTCTAAGCTGGGCAAAAGGAAATTTGGTGAGTAAAAAGGGTTAGGGTGGGTTGGAAGGATTTAATTAGATAAAGGAAATTGTTGCTTTTGAGGAAAGAGAATAGGTTGAAGAAAAAAGGGGGATTCGTAAGGATGTGATGGGTTTGGGAGGTGGGGAAAGGGGAGGATAGGGGGGGGAAAGCGAGGTCGGGTTGTTTAAAAAGTGGGACGAAAAAGGGTGTTGGGATTAAAATCAGATTGGACATCAGTGGAGTTTTAGCGGGTGTGGCAATGCGTATGGGGCGAGAGCGGTCCCCCCAACGTTGTTCCGATGAAAGGAGCTGACCAGGAGGGATTGATAGTTTACGAAGAATTTATTAGTGCGGAGGCTGACCAAAAAAATTTTCCATCGATTATACAGAAGGTTTAAAAATGTGGGTAATAAACGGGCTGGGAACGTGAGAAGCGTGGGTTGGTATGATGTGGACTAGAGGGTGGCTGCTAGTGTATTGCCTGTTCATTGCCGGGGGTTCCAACAGGCTGGGCCCCCGGGAAAATTTATTGTTTTAGGCGTTGGGACAGGGAGAACAACCAAATTTTACCAACAAGGGGGTTGGGGGTGGTATTGACTTTTTGAGAGTTAAGATTTCGGGGGTCAGTAAAAATGTAAAAAAAGGAAGAGGAGAGTGAGTATATGTGTTTTAGAGCAAAAAGGAGTGATACAGTTTTTAGTAAGGACACTGGATTCAGGAGGAGTATTTGAAAGTACGAGTTGGAAGATACTGCAAAAACCAGCACCCGGGGGGATTTGGAGCCCTCATATATATTTAAAACTAGAGGAATGAGTGGAGAAAAGGGGGAAGGAAGTGTGGAGAAGGACATTTTGGAGGGGTATTTGATTTTGTGGGGCGGGGAAAAAGAAAAGCAAATTGGGGGTAGGTATAAGCCCTGGGGGCGGGAAAGGACAGAGAAGGGAGAGGGTTTGGGGATGGGGGGGAAAAGGGGGAAAGGGAGAGGAGGGATCCCTGCGGTGGAAAAGGAGTAGTAATGTGGAGATGAAGCTAAAGGGAAGAAGTAGGGGTGTGGGATAGAGTTTGTGAGGGAAAATGGTGGGAACGAAATAGCACGGGGAGAGAAAGGGCAAGACGTCGAGATGAATGGTATGCCTGATCAGGTACAGGCTCTCAAATGGGGAGGAGCGAAAGGGGCCTAGGTAACGAAGCCACAGGTGGGTTTTATCAAGAGGGGATGGAGTGGGAGTGCCAAAAAAGAAAGGGGGGGGGGGGTAGGGGGCCACACTTTAGCGAGAAAAAAAAGGAGAAAAATTTTGAGGTAGAAAAGGGAAGCCCGGGTTTTTTTGGCCCCGGTGAATGATGAGATTGCAGATTTAAGAAATTTGGTAGAGATTTGGATGGATGGCCAGAGGCATAGATGGTTAAACATAAATTAGTGATGACCGGGCTCCGGTGGAAAACTAGACAATACATTAACAGCAAAAAAGGGAAAAAAGTGTACTGAGCACCCGCCCTTTTGGGACCCTTCGATTTGGGGAAAAAAAGATGATTTTGGCAAGGGATTTTGACCCGGAAAGTGCTTTGGGGGGGAAGGATTTTTGAAGACACCCAGTTTCCAAAATATGCCCCAGAGAGGACAATTGTGAGAATATGTACCGCCTGTATCATAGCTTTTTTAGATAAAAAAAAATGCTAGTACGGGTTTTATGGGGTGCAAATGCGATGAAATATGTCTCAAAAGGCAAGGGGGGAGCTGTGCTTTTGGCAGGCAAAAAAACCCAATTGGGGGAAAAGAGAGAAGATTGTGAGATTCAAGATACCACATTAAGCGGAAGTTACCTTCCTTAATTGTTGAAAAAGAGTAGTTGTGCGGGGGCGATAGTCTTGAGGGAAAGGGTACCCCATTTATTGGGTTTCAGGAAAGGAAGGTAAGGGCTTCCGCAAAGAAGGGAAATTTCTGATGTCCATATGGGTTTTAAATTTTTAATAGGAAAAAATAAGGGGAAAATGGGAGTTGCCGGGAACGGGGATGAATACCGTCGGGCCTTCAGGGGGGTTTGGCACGATTGTAGGGGAGCAATGGTCAGAGGAAAAAAAAATGGGGCATTATAGGGGGCTCTCAGAGGATGGGGTGAAGGAATGGGGGGGTTTTGGGGTTTAATAGAAGAGAAGTGGGAAAAGGTGAGAAACCCCAGATGGGAATAAAAGGGGATTAGGACTTGGAAGGATCGAAAAATAGGGTATTTCAAAATGGGGGAGGGGGAGGATGGGGGGGTGGGTTTTGATGTTTTGGGGGCGGGAAAAATTGGGTGTAGGGGATTTTTTAAAAAAAAATTTTGAAACATAATTTGCCCTATTTTTTCATTAGGTAACGAATAAGTTCTTTAAAGGGTGGGGATTTGTTTTGGGGACCCTTTTTTTTGAGGGGTAACTTTCCAGTGAGTTTTAAGGAAGTGCTTTTGGAATCAGAATTCCCCATGGAAAACTTTGGAGGTATAGGTTTGATTTCGGGAAGCTGTATTCACTCTTAAATTGTTGTTGGGGAATCTGATATTTTTTGTGAGGTTTAGGGGGATGGGGGTTTGAATGCGAAGGTGAAAGGAAAGATGCCGTCGGTCTTCAAAAGAGCTGGGGGTTTGGGGTGGGACGTTGAAGTGGAAAAGGAGAAACTGGGAAAAGGGTCCAAAAAAATGGTCAAGGCTGCCAAAGGGGAAAATTAAATGAAGAGAAGGGGAGCATTTTGAGAGAGGGAGTGCAAAAAAGTTAAAAAAAACTAGGGGGAAAAAGGGGGTTGAAGTTTGGGAAATTGTTTTAAAAACCAAAAAATAATGGGGTGGGAAAGGGGGGGAGGTGATGAAAATACTTGTTCAACGAGGGAGGGATGGATGGGGCAAGGGGCCTGGTTTGAAAGGGGGGTTACATGGGTTTTTTTGATAAAGGAAGCATTGGAAGGGGGGGAAAAAATTTTAAATTGAGGATTGTATTTGGGGATTTTAAAAAGGTCCAACATCAAAAAGGGTTAAAAGGGAAAAGGAAAACAAGGGCAGGTCGTGGGGGGGGGCCCAATTTCCCAATGAAGGTAGTTATCTTACTGATTAAAGAGAGGGGTGGGGAAGAGGGGGAAGGATAGATTTAAAAGGATGAGGGTCTAGAGGGGGTGTGGGAAATTTTGGGGTTCTCTAGGAGGGGAAGGGATGGGGGCTGAGGGAAGGGATACTTTGACATAAAGGGATTCAGTTATCCAGGAGGGGTTTTAAGGGATAAGGGGTGGTGGAGGGTAATGGGGGGGGGGGTTTCGGGGGGATGGGCTGTGTTAGGGTAAATTTGGGGGGTTCTTGGAGAGGTGGATTTTCAGAGTCTTGGATGGGAAAAAGGGATGTAAATTTGGAGGTTGAGTTAGTTTTATTGGAACTAATACAATGGTTTCTTTAAGAAGTTTTGGGGGGGTTTTGGGGGCCAGAGAAAAAAATTTTGTCACTGGGTGGAGGGGGTTAAGGGAACAAGGGGTTTTATTAACGAAAGGGAAGGTCTCAAAAAATTTTTATTTAGGGGTTTTTTCGTTTGGGGGGAAAGGAAACAAAATGTTTATATTTTTCCAAAATAGCCCCCTTCTCCAAAAACCCCCCCCCCCCCCCCCCCCCCCCCCCCCCCCCCCCCCCCCCCCCCCCCCCCCCCCCCCCCCCCCCCCCCCCCCCCCCCCCCCCCCCCCCCCCCCCCCCCCCCCCCCCCCCCCCCCCCCCCCCCCCCCCCCCCCCCCCCCCCCCCCCCCCCCCCCCCCCCCCCCCCCGGAAAAAAATTTTCTTGGATTTTGGGTGGGGGGAAAAAAAACCCCCCCGAAAAAAAAAAAGGGGGGTTCCCCCCGGATTTAGGCCAGGGGGGAGGGGGGATGAAAGTAGGGAAAATTTTCCAAAAAAAGGGGGAAATTGTGGGGGTTTAAAACCCCAAATTGGGGGAAATTTTAAAAGGGAAAAAAGGGAAAAATAAAAGCAAAATTAGTTGAGTCGAGGGGCCTCAGTCCAAGGTTGGGAGGTTCCCCATCATTGGGTCCCAGTCTCCGCCTCCTAAGCCCCCCAACGAAAACAATGGGCAAGGGATTGGGGGGAGGACGGTTTGATATTTATATGATATTTCATTAAATACATTCATGAAAAATCTTATTCTCACTGAAAATACACAGAACTTCCCTAGAAAGCTAATTCCCCTTTACTCTATATTTCCGAAATAGGAGGCAAAATTCCCCAAAAAGCGAGAGCAATAATCAGCTGGCAGAATTATCGTGCCTTTGTCACCTTGCACCATGTCACGTGACTATTCTCTTGTAAAGTCACACGTAAAACATACATGAGGGAATTTTTGAAACTTTCCCCAGGATCTGCCACGTCCTGCGCCTGCATTTTGACAGCTAATGTTTTCTTTGCGATGACTAAAAAAATGCGGAATGACTGCATATCTGTGGAGTAAAAAAAAGGTAATAAAGACGTCTGTATTGGCACCGGTGTTAAGTAAGCGGCAATAGGAATTGAGCTTTTTTTTGTAAGTTTTCCAGCGAATTTATGTGGCAGATGATCAACACTGGACTCTGATTTTGGTAAAAAACTTGGATGTAGAAGTTAAAGCCTGAACAAAGATTTGGTTAATTTATCGAAAAATGAAAAACCGGGGTTTTCCCCAGACAATATTTATATCATCAGATTTGTTTTCGTGAGATGACAAACGAACCTGATGATATTTTCAGTAGCATTCTCCAGCCGACAATCTTGATGTGATTTGATAAGTCCCCGATAGCAGGGGAGGGCATGAAGTAGATCAGGGAAAATTGTGGGGTAAAACAAGCTGAAATAAGAAGAAAAGCGAAACAGGGAATGTGTAAAACAAGCACAAAAAACGCTTAAAATCGGACAATGAAAGTCTACGGACGTTGCCGCCATCTTCAAACTCTACGCCCCCGACGCGCCAACTTTCGAAAACTCTACGGGAACCAAACCCATCGTTCGGTAAAAATCTACGGGATTTCACATAATCTAGATCCCCCGTGGTAATCGTACAATGTGTCCTAACCAATACACCAACCTAACCTTAATCCTGTGGAATTTATACACTACGATCTATATATTCCCTAGCCAGGGGGCTCTTGCCCCCTGGACCCCGTGGTAATATATACGCCTAGCCAGGGGGGTCTGCCCCCTGGACCCCGTGGTAATATATACACCTAGCAAGGGGGCGTAGCCCCCTGGACCCCCAGGGTTAATTTATGCGCCTGACTGGACCCCCGTGGTAATATTTACACCTAGCCAGGGGGATAGGCCCCCTGGACCCCCAGGGTAAAACCACATACCTTTTATATCGCGAAACACCGAACGTTTCTTTGCTTCCGGCTATGGTCACATTTGCTCTGTTTCTAATCACTTTTATCAGCATTTGCGGCACTGGATGGGTTCAAATATCAGGCTGTGATAGAAACGAATGTCTATTTGTCCAGTATATCCACAAAAGGGCTTTAAAAATGACCCGGAGTAGCCGCAGCACTCGAAATAAAACATTGCTCACCGGCGTTTCACGACGTATTGGCGCTGCTGGTTGTCAAATCTCCCGGTGGCAAAAGGCGCAGGCGCACACGGTTAATGTACAGAATAGCATAAATACTTACCAAAACGTAAATTAAGAACAATTAAAGGAAAAGAACGCATTACATATATGAATTCGAGAAAACGGACGCTGATAATGACAAAATATTCGTTCTCACGAGCGCGAAGCAATACAAGGACTACTTGGTAATGAGTTCCGCGTCACATTTGTTTTGATTCTCGCGAAGTAAACATGGAAGGGACTTAGAAAAGGAAGGGGCGATCTTCACTCTTATCTGTCCTATATCTCCCTTATTTTCGATTTGCACACCTTTTGCCATAGATGAAAAGGGTCTTAGTTTTTGTCAAGGTAACCACTCCATACACTTAATTTACTGTACTCTTGGTTGACATGCACGATAAATTTTCCAAAGATTTTACTTGTAAGTTCTAGGATAAAATGTAAAGGCAGAAAACTTGGTGATTTGGATAAAAGGGAAATTCTTGAACTTGACCATGTCAGCCTAATATTAAATACCGTGAATACAGTGGCCTCAGTACCTTTGGCACTCTAGTAAGGGCCAGCAAGCATTCATCACGTATGTATAGCAAACTTGGCTGGTTCCTTGTTTAATGACAAATCCCAGTGGTAATCTACAAACTGGTAAATATTTGAAGTACATTTCCATTTGGATCATGATGATATTGGTGGATTCCTTTCACCCTCTACTACCTAATTATGTACCACATTTGCTGAAGAACCCCCAGGCTCCCACATTCTTGTCTCCATAGCAGTGGAGGCGTGGAAGGTCCCAGGGAAATTGTGGGGTAAAGTCAGTAAGATACACAGCATCAGATATTTGCTGAGTAATTCATAAACTTGAGCTGAGATCATGACCTTTGATCTTATGATGCAAAGGTCATGATCTCAGCTCAAGGTTCATGAATTATCAGCAAATATCATCTATATTGAATAGATACAAATAATGTTATTATGAGAAAAAAATTTAAAATATGAAGCAAAAATAGGGGACTGATTCTGTGTATCTTACTGACTTTACCCCACAATTTCCCTGGGACTTCCACGCCTCCACTCCCTATCGGAGACAAGAATGTGGGAGCCTGAGGGTTCTTCAGCAAATGTACATATTTAGGTAGTAGAGGGTAAAAAGGAATCCACCAATACCAATATCATCATGATCCAAATGGAAATGTATCCAAATATTTACCAGTTTGTAGATTACCACTGGAATTTGTCATTAAACAAGGAACCAGCCAAGTTTGCTATACTATGTGATGAATGCTTGCTGGCCCTTACTAGAGTGCCAAAGGTACTGAGGCACTACTGCCATTCACGGTATTTAATATTAGGCTGACATGGTCAAGTTCAAGAATTCCCTTTTATCCAAATCACCAAGTTTTCTGCCTTTGCATTTTATCCTAGAACTTACAAGTAAAAACTTGTTCAGCTTTAAACTTCTACATCCAAGTTTTGTACCAAAATCAGAGTCCAGGGTTTTAACATCTGCCACATAAATTCGCTGGAAAATTTACAAAATAAAGCTAAAATTTCCCTTTTGCACGCTTATTTAACACCGGTCCAATACAGACGCCCTTTATTACCTTTTTTTTACCCCAGATAGAAATCTTCCCGCATTTTTAGTCATCGAAAAGAAAACTTAGCTGTCAAAAGCGGGCGAGGACGTGCAGCCCCATAAAAAGTTTAAAACATTCCCTCATGTATTTTTTAGTGGACCGTCACGAGAGAATAGCACGTAATGGTAAAGGGTGACAAAGGCACGATAATTTCCCAGCTGATTTTTGCTTCGTTTTTGGGAATTTGCCCCCCTATTTGGGAAAAGGGAAACCACAGGGGTCAAGGGGAAATTTAGTTTTCTAGGGAATTTCTGTTTATTTTCAGTGAGAAAAGATTTTGTATGAAATTTTTAATGAAATATAAAATACAAACCAGTCCCAAACACGCGCATACACACACATACACACACCAACACATTCACACCAACTCACTACCACACACACACAAAACACACACACCACACACACACCAAAACACACCACAATATTTTAAATATAAAATATATATATATATATATATATATATATATATTATAATATGTATGTATCAAATATATTATTATCATATAATATATAAAAATATAATAAAAAAAGATATATATATAATATATATATATATTATTTTAAAATATATATTATCATATATGTATGTATCATATAAAAAGTATTTTTAGAGTTAAACAACGCAAAGTTGACCTGAGAAAATATATAAATTTACAATACACGAGTGACTTCTTAACTACCGAGTTAGATATCCCCCGGGGGTTTTCGGGGCAAAGACGCGTCCCAGGCAGTACCGCGTTTTGATTTTGGAGAAAGGTCTTTTCCGCATATAGGAAAATCCCCCTAAAAGGCCATCGAAGGGCGGACCTATGAATGACGCCCGCAGCCAGCAATCAGGAAATAGGACCTAAGCTGACACTTGGATCAGCCACACCTTTTTTTTTTCCTGTAAGACGGGTATCGCCCCCCCTAGCGACCCGCCCCGGTTATAAAGAGGGGTGGCAAAGACACATTTGGGGTACTCCCGAGAGGAGGTAAAACCGGCTCCAAGGAAAAAGGGAGCCCCACACAAAACACCCCCAGGGTTTCACCAGGGGATGAGCACAGGCAAGATACCCACGCTCTTAGCACAAAAAACAGGGGCATCGTGGCAGTATTCCTTGACCTGGGAAGGCTTCAAATTTGGCAAGTCCTCTTGCCATTCAGGAGGCCTGAAAAAAAGGAATCAGGGTAAGCTTTTGGTTTGGTAGGTGATATTTTAGGAATAGAAAGCCAGAGTCAAATTCCAAAGGTCACCTACACAGCACATCCCACTAAAAAATGGAACGCCAAGGGGGGGGTTCTCAATCCACCCTTTTTTTTAACCATAATGTCTGTATCCTCAACATAAACTCCCGTGGGGGGCAAGTCATCCCCTATGCAGAGATTTTGATCATCCCATGGACAAAATGCAAACAAACCCCACCCTGTTGATTTGGGTACCCGGGGAGGGTTTGCAGGACAGGATAAAGATCTCTCAGCCAAACCCAAAACCCAGGGCTCTGAGACAGGAGTTCAGGCCCCGTCGAAAATCGGGAATGGATTGGAGGGGTTCAGGAATCCCTGTACCTTGGGGAAGGAAGCCCGGACCCTCTCCTTCCGCCAGGGGGTCCTTACCTGCTTGACCGAAAAAGGCAAGAGCGTCTGAGGCAATGAGGGAAGACGCAAGGGGCCAGAAAAGGGTACTAAAATATTCACTACGCTGTCAGGCCCCCTTGAGACTATGCCCCCCCGCTTGATTGGGGATAAGAGAAAAATAAAGACCCATTGGAGACAGTCCAAAAAAAGCCGCCAGGGGCATTTTGGGGCCCCAAAGGGGGGCGAAGGTCCTCAACCCTTTGTGGGACAAACCTTTCCCCTTGGCCTACGAATTTACAACGGCAGCCCAATTCTTTTCAAAGGTCATCCCGGCCCCCGGAACAAAGCCCAAGACACAAAAATGTCAGAGCCCAGAACAAGATAAAGAGTCTTTTTCAAACAACTCTGGCTGTTCACACAGCCAGGGGTTATCGCCATCAGCTCAAAAAACGTCCTGGCCCAAAGGGGATGGCTCCCCCCACCCTGATTTTTTGGAAACTCCGCCCTGGGGGACAAACCTCGATAGGTTTCGGTCATGAGATGGCAAGCAAAAAGAGTGAATTTGTACGCCTAGCCAAAGGAGAAACCAGAGGGTCATTGCATCCACACCCCCCCCGGAGAGCCAAAAATTCACGACGGATCGGCGATCCCTTGACCCACACGCAGGCCGGTTTGCGCAAGGGGTGCCCAAATTCATGAGGGTAACAGACAAGCCTCCTGTACAGGCAGAGGCAGTTTCTACATGGGAGCACTGAGTCCGGTCCGTGAGGGAAGGGCCTGGTCATACACACGACTCCAAAGGAGCCGTCGATTCTTCAGCAGCGTCACCCCCTGAAACATCACCTCCTGACAACCATCAGAAATAGCACAAAGGATGCTTGTCAGGGGAGAAGAATTATCAAAACGGGTTCCCAGCCATTAGGGGGTCAGAAGGAATGAGCGCTGACAGATTTGCCGAAATGGCCGGGGTATGCCCCCCCAAAACCCAGATAATACATCAGAGCCGAAATTTCTTAGGAGGAAAGGGACTGGCGGCCAATCCCTTTTCCTGCAGCTTCACAGGAGGAAACGAGAATTTCCCCCCCGGCCAGCTGGTATCAGAGCCCCAAAGGGATGACCACTGGGCCCCTCTGAAAAAAACAACAGAGGTACCAAAAATTTTTCTGACAGAATGCGCCAGGTTACCACGTGCATGCAGATTACAAACCATAGAAAATGAAGAGAGGTGTTGCATGCATTTCGGCGAGCCGAAAGCCACACTGGTACACACTTGGAGAATTTCGTGCACAGAATCCCAAGACAAACCCCACAGAACACAAACCGTCGGCTGGTAAAGAGATTTTGCGAGATGCTTACCCAGGCTACAGGAGCGCCCGCTGGGAATCCCCCCCGCCCCGGTAAGCACGAGTGTCAGACCAAAAATGAGACAGCCATAAAAGCGACAAGGCCGGGCCCCTAAGTGAAAGGCCGGGCGAAACGAACTTCGAAATCCAAGCAAAAAGCAAGAAGCAAACACACTTGGTTACTACGACTCGACTGCTCAACCAACCTTAATTTTCTCACCCCGAATTGTTACCAGTGCTAATCTTTACTTTATTTCCAGAGTCATTTTTTGCAATATTTATATCGTGTTATAACTGTGATTTTTGTAATTGATCTTTATTTCCCGAGTATTTTTTTTCAAAATATTAGTTGTGTCTAATACTGGGGTTTTTGAATTTTATAATATTGTATGATCAGCTGGTTTGAACCCAAACCTTTTATTCTCTATGGGGTATTAGAGTAATTTATACCCCTCCCTAAACTGGTGGGGCGCAAAAATAAGAACCTCCGTTTTTTTTGCCTAATTGGTACAATAACGTACCACCATCGCGAATATTTTTGTTCTTTAAAAGCAACACCCCTCAATTTTGGAAAAAAGGCCAAAAACATGATTTTGAGGTTAGTGCCCGGGTAAAGGGCGAACCCTCGTTCATTTTCTTTAATTTTAATTTTTTTCCCACCCTCGTGTTGTGCCCGGTTACCCCCTTTTTTTTTTCGTTCTCATTCCCTACATTTTTGAAGTG
>NC_051395.1:41660060-41664966 GCF_015228065.2 Penaeus monodon | reverse complement strand
TTTCAAGTTTCCCCGAGGAGAGGGAAAAGGGGGAAGGGGAGGAAGGGGAGAGCCCAGCCGGGGGGGAGGAAGAGGGAAGGGAGGGAACCCCATCAAGCACCCAAAAGGGGAAAAAATTCAAAAAGCGATTAACGAGATTTGGCTCAATCATGTGGGATCGTGACCCGAAAAACCTTGAGTTTTTATTGCCCCTTCTCTTCCCCCCCATAGCGCCAGCCCTTTAAGGAAAAACAAAAGTGATTTAAAAGGGCTGAAAAAAAGGAAAAAAGGAAAAAAGAGATAGACAAAGAGACTGGATGAAGGGCATTGTGTACACACACACGCACACACACACACACATGTGGGTGTGTGTTTTTTTTGTGGGGTGGGGGTTGTGTTGTTTTTTTGTTTGGTGTGTGTGTGTGTGTGTGTGGTGTGTGTGTGTGTGTTGGGTGGTGTGTGTGTGTTTTTTTTGTTTGTGTGTGTTTGTTTGGTGGTGTGTGTGTGGGGGGGGGTGGGGGTGTGTGGGGGTGTGGGGGGTGTGGTGTGTAATATCAATTGTGTTTTTGGGTTTTTTTTTTTTTTGGTGTTTATAACTATGTGTTATATGTATAATGGGGTATATTACATATCTAAAATAATACCAAAAATTATTATTATATATATATATATAATATTAATATATTTTGTGGTGTGTGGGGGGGGTGTGGGTGGTGTGTGTGTGTTGGTGTGGTGTGGGCCCCCTTTATATAAGAAAAATATAGGAATATAACATTAAAAATTAAAAAATATACAAAAATTTTATAAACATATGATAAACTACATCATATATACTAAATATACTAAGAATTTCATTTTTTTGTATTTATATTATATACATATAGATAATTTTTTATATAAAATATTGATATATTTTTTTTTTTTTTTTTTTTTTTTTTTTTTATTTTTAATATAATATATAACATATTAATATTTTTTATATATATATATAAAAAAATATATTTTATATTTTTTTATTTTTGTGTGTGTGTGTGTGTGTGGTTGGTTGCGTTGCATGTATGCATATGTGGTGGGACATTGCCCTTTTTTCCCCTGTCTTTGTTATCCGTTTTCTTTTTCCCTTTTCAGACCTAACACGGTGACTTTTCTTGAAGGGGGGGGGGTGGGGGGCGTTTATGGCGGAAGGTGATGAAAACTCAATACAAAAAGAGTGGTGAGCAAGAGAGCGATAAACGAGAAGAGAGAGAAAAAGAGAGGGAAAAAGAGAGAAGGAGAGGGGGAAAAGGAGAAGAGGAGAGAGGGGAGAGAGAGAGAATGAGAGAGGAGAGAGAAGAGAGAAGGGGGCAGTAGGCAGGAGAAGCCCGACAGGGAAAACAGAGGCAAAGACAGAAAAAATTTATTTCACAGTTTTTAGAAAGGGAAATTTTTAAAGGGAAAAGAAAAAAAAAACCAATAAAAGTAAACCTGCAGGGTAGGTTACCTTTTTTTTTTTTTTTTTTTTTACCCACACACCAAAAAAAATGTTCTTTTATGTTTCTGATCTGGGAGAAAAGGAGAAATGACCAAGTCCCACGAAAAAAAAAGGAAAAAATTTAGTCAACTAAACATGCACCTTTTTATCCCGAAAGGACAAATATGAGCTGATTTTCCCCAGTTTAGAAAAAATGGGGGAATTTTTTTTTTTTTGGGGTTTTTCCTTTTGGAGCAAATCATCATGTAAAATTCAAACCAAGTAAATGACACGAAAAACGAAAAATTTATCTAGGATTATTTTTTTTTTTTGGGTTTATATTTTACACATTTAAAGTATGCACATCGTGTTTTTTTATCAACTGTTTTTACATGTCGAAATCTGCATCAATTTATATGTCTGACGATCTATCAGTCTTCCTATACAGAAGATAGAAAAGTAGATTAAAAAAAAAAATGGAAAAATATAATAAAAAAGAAAGACAAATAACCAGTAAGAAAACTATATATATATATAATATTTATTATATATTATTATATATATTTTTATATATATATATATATAATATAATTTTTTTTGGGGGTGTGTGTTGGTGTGTGGGTTGTTTTTTTTTTAGCAGACGAGCAGAGATAGACAGATTTTTATTTGACAGATAGACAGATAAGATAGAAAATAGACCCCATCATAAAAAAAATAAATATTAAAGGGATATAAAAAGCATATTAGAGAAAGGAGAAAAGTGCGGAGAAAAAGACAAAAAGATCGGAATTTTAGAGATACTACTCAGAGCTAGATGAAAATATAAATGATAGAGCTAATTGTGTAATAGGGTCAAAGGCAAGTTCGCCAAATGTATATCATAACATGTATTGAAATCAGAAGCAAATGCAATATTAGGAGAAAAAAAAAGGATGAATCTTAGGTCGTGGACACTAGACCCCATGTCAAGTTTTTTGAGTATAATGGGCACAGAATCTCCTCTCCCCCACACTTTTTATTATTTTTTTATTTTTTATTTTATTATTATTTTTATTATATTTTTATATTTTTTATTTTTTTTCCCCTCTTTCCCTTTTTTTTCTCTTTGTCTTCAATTTCCCATTTTTCCGTCTTCCCCCCTTCGGCCTAGCACCAAATTCCTCCCCCCTCATCGCATTCCACCCCTTTACACCCCTTTCCCCCCTCCTCTGCATTCGGTCTCACCCATACAGCATTTTCTCTTTTTTTTTTTTTTTTTTTTTTTTTTCTTTCTTCCCTCAGCATCCTCGCCCTTCTTCCTCTTCCCTCATTTCTTAATTTCTTTCCTTCCCTTTATCAATATCCCTCTATCATTCTTTGTTGTCCTTTCCTCTTCCCTCCCTTCTTCCTAGTGTTCCTACTTCCTCTTCCTCATTTCTTTTTTCTTTGCTTCCTAATTTCCTACCTCTAGGTATCACCTTTTTTTTCTCTTATTTCATTTTTCCTTCCCTCCCACCTAACCCTTCCTTTCGTTTCTACCTCCCCCCCCCACCCTAAAAAGTACTTCTGCTTTTGCTTTCTGATTTCTTTCCTTCCTTATTACCCTTTCTCCCCTTCAACGCCCCAATTGCTTTTTCCCTTCTCCTTCTCTCTTTTTGTTTCTTTTTTTCTTGTGTGTGTGTTTCCTCGTCTCCTCTCCCCTTTGCTCTTCCTTCATTTCTTTTTCTTTTTTTCTCTCCCTTTCACCACCCTCAACCCTTCTCGCCCTTCCTCTTCTCGACTTTCCTCTCTTCATCCCCCCCCCACTCTCACTCCCGAAAAATCCCCTACCCTCCCTTCTTTCCCTCTTCCTTCATTTCCTTCCTCCGTTCTCCCTCCCTCCCCCTTCCTCGTAGGTCCCAACCCCCCATCCTCGAAGGTGCTATCCCCCCCCCCCTTCCTCTTCCTCTTCGGCACACCTCAAGCCGCAGTAACAATAAACATGATCCTCCGTTTCCTGTACATTTATAACCGGTCACGTACTGGCGGGTATGACCTCCTCTACAGGGGTAAGCCGGAGATCCGAGCGCTCACTCTCGCTTCGCCGGACCTCTAACGATGTTTCAGTAACGATGTTTCTACTCGCGATTCTTAACCTAACGAGCGCGGTAGTGTAAATTGGTTAATGTATTTTAAGCGTCCTGTGGTTCGAGATAACCGCGAGGGAGAGATTAAGCAGATAGAGGCAATGTATGGTGGCTTGAAATTATTTCGTTTGTGTGTTAAGCTGGATTTCGTTCCTAATGTGGTGAAGCATATTTTTATGCTAAACCTGCTTGTAATGGTTAATATTTTTTCTAATGTGTGTGTGTGTGTGTGTGTGTATACAGATACGTATACATATATACATATACGCATATATATATATCGATATATATATATATATAGATATAGATATATATTCGATATAGACTCTATATATATATATAGACATATATATGCATATAAATATATGGATATATTACATATAACATATATGTGTAGATAAATAAGTCTAATATATATAATATATATATATATATATATATATAGATGATTTTTTAAATATATATTATCTATTATGATAGAGAGATATATATAACATATTTATGTATATATACACACACACACACACACACACACATATATATATATATATATATATATATATATATTATATAGTATATATATAGATATATATATATATATATTATATGTAGTGTGTGTGTGTGTGGTGTGTGGTGTGTGTGTGTGTGTGTGTGTGTGTGTGTGTGTGTGTGTGTGTGTGTGTGTGTGTGTGTGATGTTTCGGATTTTTGTTTTATTTTATAGTATTTTTGTGTACTGTTTTATTTAATTAATTTCCTTTTTCTGTGTTATTTTTTGTCATAGTATTCGTGATTGGAGATCCGACCTGATCATATTATCAGTATTATTAATTATTATTATTATTATTATTATTATTATTACTATTATTATTATTATCATTATTATTATTATTATATTGTTATTTATTATTGTTATTATTACTATTATTATCATTACTATTGCAATTGCTGTTAATGTTATTGCTATCATCACCATCATTATCATTATTGATATTGTTATCATCATCATTATCTTTATCTGTAATCTTTGTTATTCTTATTATTTTTTTATCATCATTATTATAATTGTCATTGTTATTATTATTATTATTATTATTATATTATATTATTATTGTTATTAGTGTATTATATTATCATATTATTATTATCATGTCGATTGTTGTTATTATCGTTATCATTATTATTATTTTCATTATAACAATTATATTTTATCATTAATTATCATTATCATTATTACTATGATTATTATCATTATTATCATAATTATTTTTGTCATTATAATCGTTATCATTAGCATCATCACGGTATTTATAATGATAATTAGACAGTTTCTTTTGCGTTAGTTATCATTATATTTATTGTTATTGTTATTT
>NC_051395.1:41647560-41652560 GCF_015228065.2 Penaeus monodon | reverse complement strand
ATAATAAAAAGACTTTAATATAGACAGTGATGCCAATAGTGGTAATAACAATAATGATCAGAATAATGACCATAATAATAATAATGACAATAGCAATGATAATGATGATGGTGATGATGATAAAAATGATAGTGGTGATAACGATGATGAAGAAATCGATAATAATAACAATAACAATAATAATAAAGATGAAAAGGATATAATGAAGATGGTGATGATGATGATGATGATGATGATGATGATGATGATTACGATGATAATGATGATGATAATGATGATTGATGCTGATGATGCTACTGCTGCTGATGATGCTGACAGTAATGTTTATACTATAACAATGATAATGATAATAAGATAGTAATAAAAATAACAATAACAATAAATATAATGATAATAGCAAGAATAGTAGTAATTATCATTATAAATACCGTGATGATGCTAATGATAACGATTATAATGACAAAAATAATTATGATAATAATGATAATAATCATAGTAATAATGATAATGATAATTAATGATAAAATATAATTGTTATAATGAAAATAATAATAATGATAACGATAATAATAATGATAATGATAATCATGATAATGATGATGATGATAAGAGTAATAATAATGATAATAATAACAATAATAATAATAATAATAATAATAATAATTAATAATATAATAATAACAATGACAATAATAATAATGATGATAAAAAAATAATAAGAATAACAAAGATTACAGATAAAGATAATGATGATGATAACAATATCAATAATGATAATGATGGTGATGATAGCAATAACATTAACAGCAATTGCAACAATAATGATAATAATAATAATAATAATAATAATAATAATAATAATAATAATAATAATAATAAATAATAATAATAATAATATAATGCTAATAAAAAAAAAGGATAATAAGAATGATAATAATACTAATGATAAAATAATAATAATAATATAATAATAATATAATAATAATATAAATAATATAATAATAATAATAATAATTAATAATACTGATAATATGATCAGGTCAGATCTCCAATCACGAATACTATGACAAAAAATAACACAGAAAAAGGAAATTAATTAAATAAAACAGTACACAAAAATACTATAAAATAAAACAAAAATCCGAAACAGCCACACACACACACACACACACACCACACACACACACACACACACACCACACACACACACACACACCACACACCACCCACACACCACAGATATATATATATATATATATATAGATATATATATATATATATATATATTATATATATATATATATATCTGTGTGTTGTAGTGTGTGGGTGTGTATAAATACACAAATATGTATTATATATATATATATATATTTATACACATATATGTATATTCATTATATATACATATATTTATATGCAGAGATCTGTATATATCATTATATAATATTATATTTTATATATATATATGATATATGAGAATATATATATATATAATAACATATATATGCGTTATATGTATTATGTAGACGTATCTGTTTTACACCTACACACACACACACACACATTAGAAAAAAAGAACCATTACAAGCAGGTTTAGCATAAAAATATGGCTTCACACATTAGGACGAAAGCAGCTTAACCCCCCAAACGAAATAATTTCAAGCCACCAACATTGCCTCTATCTGTTAATCTCTCACTCGCGGTTTTATCCGAACCACAGGACGTTAAAAATACATTTAACCAATTACACTTACCGCGCTCGTTAGGTAAGAATCAGAGTGAAACATCGTACCGAAACATCGTTAGAGGTCGGCGAAGCGAGAGTGAGCGACTCGGATCTCCGGCTTCCCCTGTAGAGGAGGTTCATACCCGCCATACGTGACCGGTTATAAATTCCAGGAAACGGAGGATCATGTTATGCTACTGCGGCTTGAGGGTTGCCGAAGAGGAAGAGGAGGGGGGGGGGATAGCACCTTCGAGGATGGGGGTGGGTTGGACCACGAGGAAGGGGGGGAGGGAGGGAGAACGGAGGAAGGAAATGAAGAAGCGGGAAAGAAGGCGAGGGTAGGGATTTTTCGGGAGTGGGCAGTGGGGGGGGATGAAGAGAGGAAAGTCGAGAAGGAGCAGAAGAGTTGGAAGGCGATGGAAGGGGTTGAGGTGGTGAAAGGGAGAGAAAAAAAAGAAAAAGGAAACATGAAGGAGAGCAAAGGGAAAGAGGGAGGAAACACACACATGAGATTAAAAGAAACAACAGAGAGAAGTAGAAGGGAAAAAGCAAATTGGGGCTGAAGGGGAGAAAAGGGTAATACGCAAGGAAATAAATCAAACAGCAACGCAGAAGTACTTTTAGGGGGGGGGGGGGAATGTAGAAGAAACGAAAGGAAGTGTTAGGGGGGAAGGGAAGGAAAAATGAAATAAGAGAAAAAAAGGTGATACCTAGAGGTAGGAAATTAGGAAGCAAAGAAGAAAAGAAATGAGAAGAGGAAGGAGGGAAAAAAGTAGGAAGAAGGGAGGAAGAGGAAGGACAACAAAGAATGGATAGAGGGGATATTGATAAAAGGAAGGGAAAGAAAATAAGAAATGAGGGAAGAGGAAGAAGGGCGAGGATGCTGAAGGGAAGAAAAGAAAGAAAAAAAGAAAAAGAAAAAAGAAAAAAGAAAAAAAGAAAATGCTGTATGGATGAGACCGAATGCAGAGGACGGGGGAAAGGGTGATAAAGAGTGTGAATGCGATGAGGAGGAGGAGATGGCTGCTAGGCCGAGATGGGAAGACAGGAGAAGTGGGAAATTGAAGACAAAGAGAAGAAAAGAGGAAGAGGGGAATATAATAACAATGATAATAATAATAATAATAATAATAATAATAATAATAATAATAATAATAATAATGTGTGGGGAGAGGAGATATCTGTGACATTATACATCGATAAACATTGACATGAGCGTCTAGTGATCCAGCGACCGTAAAGATTCATCCTTTTCTTTCTGCCTAATATTGCACTTGCTTCTGATTTCAATACATGTTATGATATACATTTGGCGAACTTGCCTTTGAACCTATTACACAATTAGCTCTATCATTTATATTTTCATCTAGCTCTGAGTAGAATCTCTAATCCGATCTTTTTGTCTCTTTCTCCCGCACTTTCTCTCCCTTTCTCTAGATATGCATTTATATACCTATATATTTATCTTTTTAGTGATAGGTCTATCTATCTATCTCTATCTGTCTATCTGTCTATATATATCTGTCTATCTCTGCTCTGTCTGTCTGCACAAACACACACACACACACACACACACAGATATAAAAATTATATATAAATATATAATATATATATATATATATATATGATATAATATATATATATATATGTATATATATATATAGTTTTCTTACTGGTTATTTGTCTTTCTTTTTTATCTATATGTCCATTTATCTATCAATCTATCTATCTATCTGTCTGTATAGGAAGACTGATAGATCGTCAGACATATAAATTGATGCAGATTTCGACATGTAAAAAACAGTTAGATAAATAAGCACAGATGTAGACATACATATCAATGTGTAAGAATATAAACCAAATAATCACTAGCATAAATTCGTGTTCGTGTCAGTAACTTGGTTTGAATTTTACATGATGATTCTGCTCCAAAAAGGAAAACAGGCAAAAGATGTCAACCATGTTGCATGAAACTAGTGAAATGCATGCTCATATTTGCTCCTGCTGGATGAAAGGTGCATGTTATCAGTTGACTAAAAGTTTTCTCGTGTTTTTCGTGTGGACTTGGTCATTTCTCCTTTCTCCACAGTATCAGAAACATCAAAGAACATTTTTTTGCGTGTGTGGGTAAAAAAAGAAAAAGAAAAAAAGGTAACCTACACTGCAGGCTTACTTTATTGAGTTTGTTTTCTTGTTACCTTAAATTTCCCTTTCTACTGAACTGTGTAATCATCTTTCTGTCTTTGCCTCTGTGTGTCTGTCTGCCTCTCTGCCTGCCTGACTGCACGCCTGTCTCTCTCTCTCTCTCTCTCTCTCTCTCTCTCTCTCTCTCTCTCTTCTCTCTCTCTCTCGCTTACTCGCTCTCTTGCTCACTCACTCTGTTGATATTGAGTTTTACATCATCTCTTCCGCCATAACGCACACGCCCTTCAAGGAAAGTCAACCGTGATTAGGTCTGAAAAAGGGAAAAAGAAAAACGAGATATACAAAGACAGTGGAAAAAAGGCAATGTCCACACACACATATGCATACATGCAGACGCAGACTCAGACGCACACGGACACACACACCATACATGCATATATATATATATATATATATATATATTATATATATATATATATGTATATATATATATATATGATATATATTATATTTAGTAATATATTATACATACACACAAAAGCAAACAAACAAACACAACACACACACACACACACACACACACACACACACACACACATATATAAACATATATGTTTATATATACATATATACATATATGTATATATGTATATATATGTATATACACATATATGTATTCATATATGTATATTTATGTATATATGTATGTATGTATATACATATGTATAATATATAATTATATGTATATATAGTATATATTCTATATATCTTATATAATGTGCACACACACACACACACACACACACACACACACACACCACACACACACATATATATTTAATATATACAAATATAATATATAAAAGTAATAATAATACTATATACACATTACACAATAACACAAGTATATAACAACACACACAAACACACACTAATTATATCGACACACACACACACACACACACACACACACACACACACACACACACACACACACACACACACACAACACACACACACACACAACACACACACACACACACACACACACACACACACATAAAACAACACACACATGTGGTTGTGGTGGCGTGTGGTTAACAATGCCTTCATCCGGTTTTTTTTTTTT
>NC_051395.1:41641693-41647460 GCF_015228065.2 Penaeus monodon | reverse complement strand
AGCTGAGCCGCGATATGGTAGATGTGAACACCTGGTGGAATGATGCAAACAATATTATATTAAGAACTGGAAAGGAAATGTGGAAAGGTATGAGAAAATAAGGAAATTTGGTGGTTTAATGAAGAAGTTCAAGAGAAAGTGAGTGCTAAGAAGAAAATGGGAAGAAAGTAAACTAGATGAAGACAGAGTAGCATATAAACAATGTCGCAAGGAAGCTAAGAAAGCATTTGCCATCGCAAAATCAGAAGCATACGACCATCTGTATGAAAAAATAGACACTATAGAAGGACAGGCGAAGATATTCAATTTGGCTAAAAGTAGAAATAAGAGTACGAAAGATTTAACACATATACGGCAGATGAGGGACGAAAGTGGAAGTGTGCTGAGAAAAGAGAGAGATATCTTGATAAGATAGAAGCAGTATTTTCAAAAGCTGCTAAATGAAGAAAATGATAGATATTTGAGAGGAGATGGAGAGCCGAATGATCAAGAAGTAGCTGAAAAAAACTAGAGAAGAGGTGAATGCCTGACTAAAGAAGATGAAGAATGGAAAAGCTACGGGACCCGATGACATACCAGTGGAAGCATGGAAAGTCTTTGGGAGAAGGAGTTGACATCTTGCAATGGATTGATGAACGCGATAAGGGAAAGGGAAGCGATACCAGAAAAGTGGAGAGAAAGTAATTTGATACTAATCTTCAAAGAGAAAGGAGATATTCAGAATTGTGAGAACTACCGGGGTATTAAGCTGATGTACCGTACTTTGAAACTACTGGAAAGGATTTTGGACTCGCGACTGAGACAAGTGGTGCGCATTGGCCGACAGCAACTTAGTTTTATGAAAGAGAACGGAACAGTTGACGGTATCTTCTCTCAAGTAAACCATGGAGAAATGACAGGAGAAGCAAAGAGAGTTGCATATGGTCTTCATCGACTTAGAGAAAGCTTATGACCGAGTGCCACGCCAAGAAGCCTGGAGAGGGTTACGAGAGCGAGGAATACAAGAAAATATGTAAGAATGATCCAGGAATGCTACAAGGACGTGGCAACGAGAGTTAGGAGCAAAGTGGGCATGACGGAACACTTCGAAGTAAAGGTCGGCTCACACCAGGGATCGGCGCTTAGCCCACTGCTATTCAATATAGTGTTTGATGTCATCACGGAAAATGTAAGAGAAGAACCACCATGGTGCGTATTGTACGTTTGTGATATTGTGTTAGTGGCAGAAAGTAGAAGAGGAAACTAGAAGAAAGCAGGGGAATGAGAATAAGCAGGTCCAAGACAGAATATTTCACCACAGATATAGCTGACGGCCAACTAGCCACATTAAAGCTAGGTGGAGAGAAATTGAAAAGAGTTCGTACCTTTAAATATCTAGGATCAATGGTCGATGAAACTGCCGGAATGGATAAGGAAGTTAAATTCAGAATTCAAAATGGATGGAATAATTGGGGAAAAGTGCCAGAAGTGTTGTGCGATAGGAGAGTCCAAATTAGACTCAAAGGGAAGGTGCCTAAGGCCGTAGTCAGACCAGCCTTAACATACGGCCTAGAAGCAGCACCACTGAAGAAGTTAGAAGAAAAGAAGTTGGAAGTAACTGAGATGAAGATGTTGGATGATGGTTGGAGTCCAGGAAATAGACAAGAAAGACTACATCAGAGTGGAAGGGGTGAAAATTTCCAAGAAGATTCAGAGGCAAGACTAAATGGTTCGGCCATTTAAGGAAGAGCTGGAAGACACTAGGGAAAAAACTGGAAATGGAATACAAGGAAACAGAAAAAAGAGGAAGCCCTAGAACACTTGGAAAAATTGTATAAAAAAAAGATCTTTTTGGGAAAAATATAAATGTAGCTTGTTAGCAAAAGAATATTGGAGAGGGTATTCACGGCGACCCCGCTAGGGGCAAACTGAGAAGATAAATATATTCACCCCATAATATATTTATATAATTATAATATATTAATATAATATATATTATATTATATATAAATTTAAAATCATACTCCTATGTTATATATATAATTTTTATATTTATATTAAAATATAATATAATATATATACATACTATTTTGTATATATATATTTTATATATATATATAATTATATTATATATTATAATGTATATATTAAAATATATATATATATATAATATATATATATAATTTTATTAATTATATATATATATATATAACACATATAAACCACCCACTATACACACCCTTGGTTGGTATAAACTCATAACTCTTAGCCACTATTGCCCCGGGCCCAAAAGATAAAAACTAGCTAATAGATTTTGGGGGATAAACATATATATATATATATATTATATATTATAATATATTTATATATATATATATTATATATTATTTATACATATAAATATACATACACACACACACAAATTAAAACATTTTCGAGCGAGGTCGAAGAGGATTTTTCCCCAGGGGTTTACTCCCAACCTTTTTCACCCCCTCAGATGTCATAAGGGTGGTTGTTTTGCTGGGGGATCCCCATAGCCTTTGACCATGCCGGGCTGAACTAAAAGGCACATTTTTGGCCCCAAACCCCGATGTATCTATATAAAACGTAGTCGCTTTACTGATGGTCGTGTGTGGTGTGTGGTGTTTGTGTGTGTGTGTGTTGTTGTGAAAAGAAAAACATATAAATTATATATATATATAATATATATATATATTATTTATAATATATTCATATACATTATTTATAATTATTATATATATATTTATAAAATATATATATTATATATATATATATATATATATATATTTGGGGTGTGTGTGTGTGTGGTGTGTGTGTGTGTGTGTGTGTAAAGATATATAAGCATTCACACAGACATTCACCGAGATAAATACTACCTTTATGTTTTGCATTAATGCCCGGGAAAGCGAATGAAATAAAATTTTAAAGCATTTTCTTCAGAGGGAAGGACAGAGAAACCCTTATTTAACTTGGTGAGCCTTTTTTTTTTCAAAGAAAGATTTTCTTTAGTCGACTTTGTGAACTCAAAGCATTTTTTTTAGACTTCTTTGTATCAAACTTGAAGTTTTCTAGCAAAATGCATCGTAAAATTTTCTATTTTTTTTTAAGTGTCCCCTTTTTTCCCAAAAGTTTTGGACGTTCATGTGGACCCCCACATAAAATCGGAGAGAGGAGGACGAAGAAGAAGAAAAAAAAAAAGTTTCGAGGAAAACGAGACGGAGAGGAAACCAGAAATTGGAAAGGGGAGAGAATCCATGTTTAATTTCGCGAAAGGTTTTGGGAGAATAACCTTTACGAGAAAGGGAAAACGCGGCGATGACGTGGATACAGAGGAAAGTTCACAAGGGAGATCAGCCTAAAGGGCCCCGGGGAGGACTAAAAAAAGGAATGGGCAAACAAAGCTAAAAAAATCGACAGCCGAGGGAAAAAGGCAGTAAAATTAAAGGGAACTCTCCCCTTTGATCTGGGAAGACAAACGGGGAACGGAGGCAGCTCCCCTTAGCAATGAGTTTGACAGCCCCTGCCCCCGCCGCCGCCGCTGCCGAGCTCGCCAAATTTTTAAAAGGGAAACAGTAAAGTGTTCCGGGTAAATGACGGTAAAATTTCTATTTCGGGAAGAACTGAGACCCCAAAAACGTTCCGTTTTGGGTTCGATTTAATGGGGAGATTTGATTTTGGTGTGAGGCATAGTTAGCCCTGTTGTCTGACGTTGTTTGTGGCGCGGACTGGAAAGCGGCGAGGCTGGGGGGAAGGGGGGTGCTGGTGGGGATGTTGCTGTATTGTTGGTTTTGTGTTCGTGTTTTTTTGCACACACACACCCACACAACACCACAACACCCACACACACACACACATACACACACACCCACACACAACACACCACACCCACACAAAACCATATGTAAAACACACACACACTACACACACACACACACACACACACACACACACAACATTGTATACACACACACCACACACACAACACACACACACACCCACCCCCACACAAACAAATATAAAAATAAACGTGCACTGTGCCCAAAGGGGGAAAAACCCTTCCCGCGACGCTTCCCCTAATCTGCCCTGTGCGCTGGGATCTTTCTCCCCCTCCGGCTCTTCGAGTTCGTTCGAAAGGGGGAAAGCGTTTTTTTTTCATAAAAAAAACGATCCTCGGGATTTATTGGCTAAAAAAAAACGAAAAATGCTTGGGGCTGTGTTCCCACACCCTATTAGGAAACTTCGAAATTAATTTCGGCTGCTTTTGAAATTCAAATTCGAGTGTAAGTTCACTTAAAATGGTAAGTTCCTTCCGTAATTTTTGTAAAGACAATCATAAACCCTTGTTTCCTGGATAATATGTTTCAAAAAACACAACTTTTCCAATTTCGATAGTTTACTTTATATCTAATATATATATAATATATATTAAAAATATATTATAATATATATATTATATATATATAATATATATATATATTTATATATGTTTGTGTGGTTGTGTGTTTTGTTTGTGTGTGTTTGTGGGGGGTGTGTGTGTTTGTGGTGTGTGGGGTGTGGTTTTGGGTTTTTTGTGTGGTGGTGGGTGTTGAGTGTGTGTGTGGTGTGTGGTTTTAAAAATTATATTATTTAATTTATAAATTAATATATATACTATATATATATATATTATATATATATATATATATATTAAAATATATATATATATATATATATTTCCCACCTAACCTGTATAATAATAACCACTTAAATGTTTCCCCCTCTTTCTTTTTTGTTGTTGTTTTATGAACCATTCCCTCATTTAAAATCCAAAGAAAAAAGAAAAGAAAAAAAAAATACTTTTTTCTTTTTTTTTTGCTGTTTTATACACATGTTTCCCGTAAATTTGAAATCCATGCACAGCATTTCTCTCGGGGGAAAAAATTTGAGGAAACAAATGCTGATTACCCTTTCCTTTAAACACATCATTGCACTGGGGCCCCTTCCTGCTGTTTATCCTGCTGAAAAACGTAAGTTCATTAAACGAAGCGGGGTCCTTCGGGTTACAAATCCTAAAAATGTTTGCTACTCACTCACTTGGTATAAAGAAATAAAAACTTTTACAAGTCGCCCCCCCCCTTTAATTGGGTTTTATCAGTTGGGAGTTTTTAAAGATTTACTTTCTCTAAAATTTTAAACATCAGTATTTCTTTTTTTTTTCCCCTTAGTTTGTCTGTCTACATACAAGTCCAGATCAAAGAGGGGGGGTACATTAACAATTAAGAAATGTTATGCTCTGGCAATAAAACATGTTTTAATGAAAGATCAAAAATTTTTTGACATTAGGACAAATTATTGACAGTTAGGGTTACACAAAAAGTGCATGACGAGAAGTTAATAAAAAAAAGCTTCAAAATTCATGATCCCCCAATGTGTAATACAATAATGTCAGGAAAAATGACCTAATAAAATAAAACAAAAGCAAAGATAATGATGATGGTGATGATGATAAAATGTATTTGGGGATAAGTGATGAAAAATCGTAAAATAACAATAAAAATTAAAAAGATGAAAAAAATTAATAAGATGGTGAGTTAATGAATATGATATGATGATGATACATGATAATGTGATATAATAGTTGATGCTGATGATGCCCACTTTTCTGTGAGATGCTACGTAAAGTTTATACATAAAAATGATAAAGTAATAAAGTTAATAAAAAAAACAAAAATAAATATAAAGATAAAGGAAGAAAAGTATAATTTCATTATAAATACCCTGATGATGC
>NC_051395.1:41618281-41635781 GCF_015228065.2 Penaeus monodon | reverse complement strand
CGAATGCAGTTTTAAAACGCATTCCAAAACAGATGATGTAAATTCTAACAGTAAAACTCCTATTATTTACGGCAAAACTAGTTATTCATGTTCAGACTACAAAACTCTTGTTGTGGTTATTCGGTTTTGACCATCCGAAAGTAAGATCAAGTTTGCAAAGGACGCGACTTGTTGATAAGCTTCGGTCGCAAGTGTTGAATTTGGGTTCAAATATTTATTTTATGTATACTACCCTCTATTTATACCGAGTGAATTTTAACTGTTATCTGCACTGTTTTTTGAACAAAGTAAAATATTCATTCACCTCTTTTATTATCCTTTCGCTTTGATTTGTGGTTGAAAAGATATAGATAAAAAATGCACAGATATACATGTGTGCTTCTGTGTAATAAATAGACCATACACCATAGCAGTACAAGGAAACTAACACTGAAATTCTTTGTTGGTTTACGGTTAGAACGAAACCGTTTCTGATCAGTCCGTTAGCTTACGTTTTGTCTTCTTAAATCGCATTGACATTTCCTTTTTTCTAAAAGACGTCCTAGTTAATTACAAAAAAGGATACCTCAGTGTTATTCTTCGTCTGATCTTTATACACCTCTTTAGTATATTTGGCAATGGAGTTTCTGTGATCACTTCAACTTGCTTATTCCCAACAAACAAATATTAGACACGGAACGGCAGTGAACATACTATTCGTATTTTGTCGACGACGCATTCGTCTTTAATATTCAACAGCGAAAAAGGAATTTCATTTAGTTACCAAGAAAGTGTATTTTAGTGATCATGGTGATAATGATACTAATAATAATAAATAATAATAATAAATATAATAATAATAATAATAATAAATCAATAATAATACTAATGTATAAGTAATGATATGATAATAATAATAATTCCAATTGGTTAATTAGAGTTCTATCATTTCTTATATTTATATGGATAGGTGCGATCCACTGAAGTCTTCTATATTCTGGAGTATAACTAGTATCATTGCCACGGCTGACCGCTTCACTTTTCAGATAATATCAGATAATGATTATATAGTCTACGCTCAAATTAGACATATGGCTTAACAGAAAACGAAAGGAGCTAGCTTGGGAGACCGAAATAAAATTACAATATGATCCAAATCATATAAACTGGTTGAATAATACATTAACTTGAGAGCCCCTTTTGTGAACAGACTTTAGAACAAGGGTTTGTGATCTGTAGAACTATTGAACTGTGGTATTTGTTGCTTTATACATCTCACACACAGCATGTCAACGTATTCCTCAGTGGCCAGTAACCAGTGGGATCATGATAGCTTTGAACTAGTCCATGAGCAATAATATTGGTATCTCCGTCTTATAGTTAATTATTATCGCTATTATTATCGGATGGACAAAAAGAGAAAAGAAAAATTGGCATGCTACAGCCCATGTGACGTTAATGGTAAATCCTCGCCAGTTATTTCGATTTTCCCCTGCCGGTTGTTCAGCTGTTTTCATGTTATTCTTTGATGTATTTTTAGCAAACAGACTATCTTTATGATCCTGCCTTCCGTATTTCTTCTCGCCTCTTCTCCCTTAAAGTTTGGCCCAGGACGTATTGTTCAAATTGTTTCAAATCGTACTCAAAACTTTACTGTACATCTTCATCGCTTGCTGTCTCATTAACGCCATTTTACATATTCATGGCCATAACTAAAATTAACAAGCAAGTGGTATTCATCTTGTTGTCATACTAGTTCCGCTGGTATGTGGTACAAACTGGGTCAAACGTGAACAAAAGAACTAATTTGCTATTTCACAGCTTGAATATTTTTGACATGAATAATATATAGTAAGCAATACTAGCAATGCCAAAATTACCTTTTCCATTTAAATCTTGAATCAATCTCACCTGTAATGTTTCCACCGCTCATCAGGGATTTTCATCGTGTAGTAAAATATCCTTTCCCGTAAATAAACGGAACTAATTTGAAGAAAAAAGTTGAAATAATGGTAATAGTCAGTGATGGTTTTTCATACATGATAATAATGGCATTAATCATAAAAATCCTTTATGCACACATACATTGGTCAGGTAACTGACTGCCCTTGACAACTGTTTTTGCTGTAGTCACCCTGCACAAAAAGCGACGAGTTTTTTTTCTAATCTCATTTTCTACGGTTATCTTAGATCACTAAGAGGTTTACTAACGAAGGTCATATAAGTATTAGACTACTGCCTCTATAGAACTTATGTAGCCCTAGCCCAGACAACTTGGGGCGCTTATATTAAACTAAACCTTTGTCCCGTATATTCGTTAAATTCCAACAAATATGTTTACATTTTCCATTTCACTGTTCTGTGTCCTCGAACCCCTAAACATGAGCTATCTGATGACTGGTATATATTATTTAAAACAGCTAAATTTTCATGCCTGAATTAATGTTCTATGCTGGACTGATATTAACGGAAGTTTTTTAAAGATGCCGACGGAAGATATTATTTTAGCACACAATCTACGGTGTGAACTGTAATTTACTACTTATACATTTTTGAACACACACACACACACAACACACACGACAACCACACACACACACACACACACCACACACACACACATTATATATATATATATATTATATATATATATATATCTATAAATATATATAAGATATAATATATATATATATATATACTATATGCATGTATATATATATGAAATATATATATGTAAATATATGTATATATATGTATCTATACATACATATATGTGTGTATATACATATGCATGTGTATGTTTATATATGAATATATATATATTATATATAATATATATATAATATACATATATATATATTAGATATATAATATATATAATTATGATATTATTATATATTATATATGTGTGGTGTGTGTGTGGTGTTTTGTGTGTGTGTGTGTGTGTGTTTGTGTGTAAATATATGTGCAATATAGGTATATCATTACATCCATATATATGTATATATATGCATACATATATGTAAATACAACCTCTCTGACCAGGACTCAAACCTAGGTCACTCTGGGTATGAAACTGGAGGCCAGTGCTAACCAACCATGCCACACATCAATTCACGGTATGCTCAGTTTGAGCAGGCCGTGGACCTCTCACCAATCCTTCGCCACTCAACTCGATCTGCGCTTTTCTTTCCACTTGTACCATCGTCAGCCAGCAAATATCTTTGATGTGGTCGCTCAGTCCTTTGGTCTTCGGTTTGCCTCTTCCTCTGTTTTCCTATCACCATCCCTGTCAGCAAGCTTTTCTCATACTTTTACTTCTCATCACATGACCAATAAACTTAATTTTCCTTTTATTCAAGATGTCCAACAGCCCGGTCTTTACAATTTATTTTTCTCAGACTTCAATCATTCATTTTCTTTTCTTTCCCAGTTTAATACTTAGTACTTGTCTGTAACACCACAGTTCAAAACTGTTGACCTTTTCTTGTCTATCTTCTTCAGCACCACACACTCGAACCATTTGATTGCAATTGGGAAACTAATGGTTTTTTAATAACCTAGCTTTCGTCCTTAAGGTAAACTTCGGTCTTTCTAGATGTTATTGAGAGCAACTGTGCGTTTTTTCGCAATGGTAAATTCTTCTTTTTATCATCATATGTATTAGTAAAAACAGCTCCAAGATAATAGTTGGGGTTTCAATTTGAAAAAAACTGCAGTGAGAAGATAATCTATAATGGTAATGAAAAAGCAATATCTTGAATATAATCAACAATGCATTATAAATGATTCATACAAGTATAAATGTAAGAAAATAAAAGCTGCAAATATTACCAACCTCAAGATATATAGAAAGTACTAATTTATGAGCTAATATATAAGCTACTTTCATTACTTGTTGTAATTATTCCGCTGCTTCCCCTAGACATCTTAAAACTTCCTCTTACATATACTACCAACCTACATTGTACTGCACTGTACTACGAGCGGGATTGTTACAGTGTGTGTGTGTGTGTGTGTGTGTGTGTGTGTGTGTGTGTGTGTGTGTGTGTGTGTGTGTGTGTGTGTGTGTGTGTGCGCGCTCGTGCACGCATTCTGTAGCTGGGACGGTGGGATGTTGTAAAAATAATTATAAGGGTGTACCATCAACATATTTCAATCGTTTTCTCTGAATATAAGAAAACAGGAAATAGATTTCATGGGTGACTATAATAGATTTGGATGCATTTAGGTATTTGTATTTCTTGTCTTATAAAGTCTACCACAAATCTTTATTACGACCATTGCTTTAATATTCCTATCGTTATAATCTTTATATAATCTCTATATCATTTTGTCATAACAATAGTCACAGTGAAAGTAATAATAATGGTAATAATAATAATTATAATAATGATAATAATAATAACACACACCCGCACCCACACACACACACAAACACACACACACACACACACACACACACACACACACACACACACACACACACACACACACACACACACACACACACACACACACACACACACACACACACACACACACGCTTGCGCACAAACACCACACACACATACACTTCATCATTCGTTTTCTTTTCTGTCCAGTTAATACGTAGTACTTGTCTGTAACACCACATTTCAAAACTATTGATCTTTTTCTTGTCTATCTTCTTCAGCACCCAACACTCAGAACCACATGATGCAATTGGGAAAACCAATGAGTTCAACAACCTCAGCCCCGTCCGTAAGGCAATGCTTCGGTCCCTCCAGATGTTATTGAGAGCAACTGCGGCGTTTCTGGCAATGGTAATTCCTCTTTCATCTCCGGTGAATCATCATATGTATTAGTCAAAACAGCTCCAAGACAAGTGAACTCTTTCATACTTTCCACAAACACTCCATTGACTGCAACATGCTCATCATCATTCACCGCCGGCTATCTTTGAATCTTCATGATCCTGGTTTTCTTGGCATTAAGAAAAAAACCAGCCTTTTCGCTTGCTTCTCTAACTTTATCTAGTAGCTGTTGTAGTTCAGTGATACTGCTGGAAATCAAAACTATATCATCGGCGTACCTTAGATTTGATATTTTGTATCCTCCAACATCTACAGTTCTTTCAAAATTCTCCAGAGCACCTCTCATAATTGTTTCAGAATATATGTTAAAGAGGTGCGGAGACAGAATGCAACCCCGTCGCACTCCTTGTTTGACTTCGAACCATTCTGTTAACCCATAAGTGGTTCCTACAGTTGCTTGTTGTTGGTCATACATGGCTTTTATTAGTTGGATGATGTGTTTGGAAACTTCATATCGTTCATGTTATTCCAGAGGATATCGTGATCAACAGTATCAAAAGCTTTCAAGTAATCGATGAAACACAGGTATAGGTCTTTCTGATGTTCTCCGCTCTTCTCCATGATCAATTTCAGATTCAGAATCTGGCTTCCGGTACCCCTTCCAGGGCAAAAACCTACTCGCTCGTCTGCAACTTCTTCTCTTAACTTCAACTTCATTCTTTCAGCAATATTTTTCAACAAAATTTTGCTGCTGTGACTTATTAATGCAATTGTCCTGTTATTGTTGCATTGGAGTGCGTCACCTTTTTTAGGTATGGGAGCAAAGACTGATTTTACCCAGTCTTCTGGCCATCTTTCATTCCAAATTTTTGTACAAAGTTTGTAGAAGAAGTATTCAACACTTTCGCCAGCATTCTTGATTAGTTCCGCTGTTATTCTTTAACTCTTTTATGGCTTTTATAACTTCGTCCAGCAGTGGCAGTGGTCATCTTCGCTGTCATTGAGTCTAATTAATGTTGTTGTTAGATCTTTATTCTTTTTGTATAGGTTGGAACTATATTGATTTCATCTATCTTTGACTTCTTTTCCATCACATGAAACAAGTCCATCTTCAGTTTTGATAGTGTCCATTGTAGGTTTAAATTTTCGCGTGATGTTTCGTACTCCTTGGTAGAGTTCTTTAGTTGTCTTATTGATAGAACAGTTTTCAATTCTCTGGCAATGTTCATTTAAATATTTTTCCTTATCTTGTCGCAATAATCTTTGACTTTTTGTATTTTGTTTTTGTAAATTACTTCTTTAACTGGATTATTGATACCCTTTGATTTTAGGCATCTTCTTGCTTCAATTTCACTTAGTGTTTCTTCAGATATCCAGGGGGAATTTGTCTTTTTCTTTTTGGCGATAGTTTCTTAAGCAGCGCTCAGCAAGAGTTCTTTCCTTCTTTCCACAACTCATTTGGTGTTTTATCATCTTCACATTGATTGAGTACTTCAAATTTGTTTGACACTGTAATTCTGTAATTGTTATCAAGAGTTTTGTAGTCGAGCTTTAGAGGTGGTATTGGACGCTCCATCTTTTTGAGTCTTATTTGAAAGTCGATAGTTAGTAGTTGGTGGTCACTGTTACAGTCGGCATCAGGTCTTGTCTTGGCATTTTTTATGCAACTTTTCCATTTTTGATTCAGCACAATGTAGTCAATTTGGTTGCGTGTTCTTTTGTCTGGTGAAAACCACGTGTACAAGTGTCTTGGGTGGTGTTGGAACAAAGTATTGGCTATAACTAGATTATTTGTACTACAGAATTCAATAAAATCTTACCTCTTTCATTTATATCTCCAAGGCCGAATTTCCACAGGTGTCATTTTTCAGATCATTTTGCCTACTTTGGCGTTGAGGTCTCCCATGATTACTTTTACATCTCTGTTAGGGATTGTCTAAAGTTTCTTGGAGAGTGTTATAAAAAATTTCCATTTCTTCATCACTTGCAATATTGGTTGGTGCGTAGCATTGTATAATACTAATGTTATGAGGTTTTGCTTGTATTCTGACTTTTAAAATGCGATCATTTATTGGGCTGTACCCAATAATGCATTTGCAGTTTTTTTTTTTCGTGAGAATCATAGCAACTCCGTGACTATAATTTCCTTCTTCTTTTCCAGAAAAAAGAACTGTCTTGTTTTCTTTAGTTTTGAAACTTCCATTACTTTTCCAATTGGTCTCACTGATTCCTAGTATTTGAATGTTGTATCTATCCATTTCGTTACAGACAGTATGTAATTTACCCACTCTTTCATTTTCCTTACGTTCCACGTTCCGATTTTAATGTGTTTCTTAATTGGACATGTTTTCTTATCTTCTTTGTCTTCCAGATGCATATTTAACATTGTCAGCCTGGTTGCCCACTGACTAACGCGCCCCTTGATAACCCACGCGACGGGCGATGTGGTATGAATTATCATTTCTGTATTTAATCATTGGTGTAGAGGTTTGTCAGGAGAAAATAAAAGTTGAGTGGAATCCCCAGGCTCCTTCTCAACTCGCAGTCTCCAACTAACTAGGAGGAACTATCTCTGCCGCTTTAAAACAGTTACACTGTAATACGCCAGACATATTATTTGGTGAAACCAGTAATCAGTAGAACCGAAGGTGTTTTCACCAGATATCCACTGCCCTGCTGCCGACAGTTTCACCGCAACCCTGACATAGGGAGCTAATAGGGTGCTATCCTTGTTCAAGGGAAACCCAGGGTGCAATTAATTGTCTTACCCAGGACATATATATATATATATATATATATATATATATATATATATATATATATATATATATATATATATATATATGTATATATATATATGTATATATATGTGTGTATATACATATGTATATACATGTATATATATGTGTATATATGTGTATATACATAAACACACACACACATACACACACACATTTATCTATCTATCTATATATAGATGTGTCTATATAAATATATGTACACAGACAACACACACACACACACACACACACACACACACACACACATACACACACACATATATATATATATATATATATATATATATATATATATATATACATATATATATATATATGTATATATATATATATATATATATATATATATATATATATATATATATATATATATATATATATATATATATATATATACATACATATAAAGAAAGAAAAAAAAAATGTATATATCCATAGAGATATACATGTACTATGGTTATATGTAATTATAAATATAAGTATGTATAAGTATAAATATATTTATATCTATATCTATATCTATCTATCTATCTATCTATCTATCTATATAAGTATATGTATATATATATGCATATATAAGTATATGTATATATATGATATATATGTATATATATATGTATATATATGTATATATATATATATATATATATATATATATATATATATATATATTTATATAGATGTATATATATAACATTCTCTCTCTCTCTCTCTGTAAGAGACTATGAACTCTGGTACAATGGCTAGAAGGGGTAGTGATAGCTTGTATGACGGCTTGATTCTTTATTGATGCAGAATACAACACAGTGAGGGGAACACACGAGACGATATCTCAGGGTAAAGCGGTGAGCCGGGGTGACGTGCGGCCAACCCACCCTGAGGGCGAAGGCTGGACCGACCTTACCATGTCGGGCACTGGGCACGAACTGAGTAAGCTTGGTCATCCTGGGGTGACTGGTACCTGCCCTGGCAAGTTCCCGGTCCTTCCCTCCTGGAGTTTGACTGAATCTATGGGCGTCCTGGCAAGCGGCGCCCTTCCACTACATCATGGGCGGCTAAATACCTGCTCTGACGAACATCCTGGCTTCTGGCGATCTTTCGGTGACGTCCTTCTCACGGGATCCTAAGGTGCAGGTTATCGTCGGTCCGACTGCTATATATAGTCGGGGAACCAGATCATGCATAAAGGCCAGATATTAAGAGAAAAAGAAAGGCAATAGAGAAGAGGGGGTGTTAAGTACCACTAGCCGGTTATTTATAAATATACTATAAATTTGCAGTTTTCATTGTTCGTTTTTTTTACTTCATTTTCGTCTTTTTTGCATTTGGTGTTTTATTTCACAAAGATGAAGAAGAAAACAGGAGAGGGAGACGTCAGTAGCAATCCGCATGGACGTGGCTTGAACTACCAACCGTCTCTGATAGATATGAGAGTAGATAAGGGAAACGACAATGGCAATCCGCAAGGATTTACTTGAACCATCATGTACGAATCACTTATCACGACTGACAAAATCGTGGGCAAAAGAGATACATCATTGATCTTTATGCCGGTTACTACGACAGCAACAAACCCTATTAATGAAAAGGTTTCAGTGTCTTTTCTTCTGCATGGATGAGTGAGTGAGTAAGTGTGTGTGTGTGTGAGCGACAGCGAGCATGAGTGAGAATGAAAATGAGAGTGACCTCACAGAAAATGTATCACAATCACAAAGATTAATGTTCAATATAACAAAACTGAGATAAATTAGCAATGCTAGGTATATAAAGTTATTTCAACTACCACATTGAATTCAACATTTAATGACATGTAACAGAAGGTACACATTAATGAATAGTGACGTAAAAAAATATTTGCAAGCTTTTTAGCAAGCAAATCTTCTTGGGGTCAGAAATTCTGATCTCCCAAGGTAGCCATGTCTAGCTATGCATGTCAGACTTCATTAACGGGGGGATTCTATACCTAAAATGTTGTACAATGAAGTGAACCGAGCCAGGAAAATCTATAAACAACCTGCTCTCTTCTGTGTATCTGTGATGGGCGCTCATGACATTCCCTACGGCTATCTAACTATCACGAATCACATGATCGCTTGGGATGCACCCAAAACATGCAAGCGACTTCAAGAGGGTGAGAAGGGTGTGATTAATAAGAGAATAATGATTCTAGCTTAAACTCTAGTCCTACATTAATTAATGGACGCAACTGCGGGTCACACCGACTCAAAAGTTGCTGATCAAATTAAAAACTTTGGTTTTACCTGTACCGACTATCGAATGTTGGAGCAGAGATCTATTAGATGATTTATGCAACCCGGGTTATATCGGGCAATCCTGTGCACTATGATATGGGGATGATCCAATGCTATACTCAAAATAATACAGTTATTTAAATCACGTAACAAGCTCCGGTCTAGTGTCAAAACGTGTCACCAGTGAGCAATGTAACAAAGCTACGCATATTCCTATGGTGCAAACAGTTACAAACAATGGGACCAGCAAGCTGTCTTTCAAGCCATCTCACGTGCCGACCGACCAGGAGTGAAAGTGAGGCCAGGTCAAGATGGGAAAAACAAGCGGTCATCTATTGACCCTCTCCAACTAACAGTAAGGGAAAGAGAAAGTGCGGTCAGGTCAAAAACGTGCTACAAGAGGAGAAATAAATATGTTTGATATTCGTGAGAAATATCAAACATATTTATTTCTCCTCTTGTAGCACGTTTTTGACCTGACCGCACTTTCTCTTTCCCTTACTGTTAGTTGGAGAGGGTCAATAGATGACCGCTTGTTTTTCCCATCTTGACCTGGCCTCACTTTCACTCCTGGTCGGTCGGCACGTGAGATGGCTTGAAAGACAGCTTGCTGGTCCCATTGTTTGTAACTGTTTGCACCATAGGAATATGCGTAGCTTTGTTACATTGCTCAATGGTGACACGTTTTGACACTAGAACGGAGCTTGTTACGTGATTTAAATAACTGTATTATTTTGAGTATAGCGTTGGATCATCCCCCATATCATAGTGCACAGGATTGCCCGATATAACCCGGGGTTGCATAAATCATCTAATAGATCTCTGCTCCAACATTCGATAGTCGGTACAGGTAAAACCAAAGTTATTAATTTGATCAGCAACTTTTGAGTCAGTGTGACCCGCAGTTACGTCCATTAATTAATGTAGGACTAGGGTTTAAGCTAGAATCATTATTCTCTTATTAATCACACCCTTCTCACCCTCTTGAAGTCGCTTGCATGTTTTGGGTGCATCCCAAGCGATCATGTGATTCGTGATAGTTAGATAGCCGTAGGGAATGTCATGAGCGCCCATCACAGATACACAGAAGAGAGCAGGTTGTTTATAGATTTTCCTGGCTCGGTTCACTTCATTGTACAACATTTTAGGTATAGAATCCCCCCGTTAATGAAGTCTGACATGCATAGCTAGACATGGCTACCTTGGGAGATCAGAATTTCTGACCCCAAGAAGATTTGCTTGCTAAAAAGCTTGCAAATATTTTTTTACGTCACTATTCATTAATGTGTACCTTCTGTTACATATCATTAAATGCTGAATTCAATGTGGTAGTTGAAATAATTTTATATAGCTAGCATTGCTAATTTATCTCAGTTTTGTTATACTGAACGTTAATCTTCGTGTTTGTGATACATTTTCTGTGAGGTCACTCTCATTTTCATTCTCACTCATGCTCGCTGTCGCTCACACACACACACACACACTTACTCACTCACTCATCCATGCAGAAGAAAAGACACTGAAACCTTTTCATTAATAGGGTTTGTTGCTGTCGTAGTAACCGGCATAAAGATCAATGATGTATCTCTTTTGCCCACGATTTTGTTAGTCGTGATAAGTGATTCGTACATGATGGTTCAAGTAAATCCTTGCGGATTGCCATTGTCGTTTCCCTTATCTACTCTCATATCTATCAGAGACGGTTGGTAGTTCAAGCCACGTCCATGCGGATTGCTACTGACGTCTCCCTCTCCTGTTTTCTTCTTCATCTTTGTGAAATAAAACACCAAATGCAAAAAAGACGAAAATGAAGTAAAAAAAACGAACAATGAAAACTGCAAATTTATAGTATATTTATAAATAACCGGCTAGTGGTACTTAACACCCCCTCTTCTCTATTGCCTTTCTTTTTCTCTTACTATCTGGCCTTTATGCATGATCTGGTTCCCCGACTATATATAGCAGTCGGACCGACGATAACCTGCACCTTAGGATCCCGTGAGAAGGACGTCACCGAAAGATCGCCAGAAGCCAGGATGTTCGTCAGAGCAGGTATTTAGCCGCCCATGATGTAGTGGAAGGGCGCCGCTTGCCAGGACGCCCATAGATTCAGTCAAACTCCAGGAGGGAAGGACCGGGAACTTGCCAGGGCAGGTACCAGTCACCCCAGGATGACCAAGCTTACTCAGTTCGTGCCCAGTGCCCGACATGGTAAGGTCGGTCCAGCCTTCGCCCTCAGGGTGGGTTGGCCGCACGTCACCCCGCGCTCACCGCTTTACCCTGAGATATCGTCTCGTGTGTTCCCTCACTGTGTTGTATTCTGCATCAATAAAGAATCAAGCCGTCATACTAACTATCACTACCCCTGCTAGCCATTGTACCAGAGTTCATAGTCTCTTACAGAGAGAGAGAGAGAGAATGTTATATATATATATATATATACATATATATACATATATATACATATACTTATATATACATATATATACATATACTTATACATGCATATATATATACATATACTTATACATGCATATATATATACATATACTTATATAGATAGATAGATAGATAGATAGATAGATATAGATATAGATATAAATATATTTATACTTATACATACTTATATTTATAATTACATATAACCATAGTACATGTATATCTCTATGGATATATACATTTTTTTTTTCTTTCTTTATATATATGTATATATATATATATATATATATATATATATATGTATATATATATATATGTATATATATATATATATATATATATATATATATATATATATGTGTGTGTGTATGTGTGTGTGTGTGTGTGTGTGTGTGTGTGTGTGTGTGTGTCTGTGTACATATATTTATATAGACACATCTATATATAGATAGATAGATAAATGTGTGTGTGTATGTGTGTGTGTGTTTATGTATATACACATATATACACATATATATATACATGTATATACATATGTATATACACACATATATATATACATATATATATATATATATATATATATATATATATATATATATATATATATATATATATATATATATATATATATATATATATAATAGTCCTGGGTAAGACAATTAATTGCACCCTGGGTTTCCCTTGAACAAGGATAGCACCCTATTAGCTCCCTATGTCAGGGTTGCGGTGAAACTGTCGGCAGCAGGGCAGTGGATATCTGGTGAAAACACCTTCGGTTCTACTGATTACTGGTTTCACCAAATAATATGTCTGGCGTATTACAGTGTAACTGTTTTAAAGCGGCAGAGATAGTTCCTCCTAGTTAGTTGGAGACTGCGAGTTGAGAAGGAGCCTGGGGGATTCCACTCAACTTTTATTTTCTCCTGACAAACCTCTACACCAATGATTAAATACAGAAATGATAATTCATACCACATCGCCCGTCGCGTGGGTTATCAAGGGGCGCGTTAGTCAGTGGGCAACCAGGCTGACAATGTTAAATATGCATCTGGAAGACAAAGAAGATAAAGAAAACATGTCCAATTAAGAAACACATTAAAAATCGGAACGTGGAACGTAAGGAAAATGAAAGAGATGGGTAAATTACATACTGTCTGTAACGAAATGGATAGATACAACATTCAAATACTAGGAATCAGTGAGACCAATTGGAAAAGTAATGGAAGTTTCAAAACTAAAGAAAACAAGACAGTTCTTTTTTCTGGAAAAGAAGAAGGAAATTATAGTCACGGAGTTGCTATGATTCTCACGAAAAAAAAAAACTGCAAATGCATTAATTGGGTACAGCCCAATAAATGATCGCATTTTAAAAGTCAGAATACAAGCAAAACCTCATAACATTAGTATTATACAATGCTACGCACCAACCAACATTGCAAGTGATGAAGAAATGGAAATTTTTTATAACACTCTCCAAGAAACTTTAGACAATCCCTAACAGAGATGTAAAAGTAATCATGGGAGACCTCAACGCCAAAGTAGGCAAAAATGATCTGAAAAATGACACCTGTGGAAAATTCGGCCTTGGAGATATAAATGAAAGAGGTGAAGATTTTATTGAATTCTGTAGTACAAATAATCTAGTTATAGCCAATACATTGTTCCAACACCACCCAAGACACTTGTACACGTGGTTTTCACCAGACAAAAGAACACGCAACCAAATTGACTACATTGTGCTGAATCAAAAATGGAAAAGTTGCATAAAAAATGCCAAGACAAGACCTGATGCCGACTGTAACAGTGACCACCAACTACTAACTATCGACTTTCAAATAAGACTCAAAAAGATGGAGCGTCCAACACCACCTCTAAAGCTCGACTACAAAACTCTTGATAACAATTACAGAATTACAGTGTCAAACAAATTTGAAGTACTCAATCAATGTGAAGATGATAAAACACCAAATGAGTTGTGGAAAGAAGGAAAAGAACTCTTGCTGAGCGCTGCTTAAGAAACTATCGCCAAAAAGAAAAAGACAAATTCCCCCTGGATATCTGAAGAAACACTAAGTGAAATTGAAGCAAGAAGATGCCTAAAATCAAAGGGTATCAATAATCCAGTTAAAGAAGTAATTTACAAAAAACAAAATACAAAAAGTCAAAGATTATTGCGACAAGATAAGGAAAAATATTTAAATGAACATTGCCAGAGAATTGAAAACTGTTCTATCAATAAGACAACTAAAGAACTCTACCAAGGAGTACGAAACATCACGCGAAAATTTAAACCTACAATGGACACTATCAAAACTGAAGATGGACTTGTTTCATGTGATGGAAAAGAAGTCAAAGATAGATGAAATCAATATAGTTCCAACCTATACAAAAAGAATAAAGATCTAACAACAACATTAATTAGACTCAATGACAGCGAAGATGAACCACTGCCACTGCTAGACGAAGTTATAAAAGCCATAAAAGAGTTAAAGAATAACAGCGGATCTAATCAAGAATGCTGGCGAAAGTGTTGAATACTTCTTCTACAAACTTTGTACAAAAATTTGGAATGAAAGATGGCCAGAAGACTGGGTAAAATCAGTCTTTGCTCCCATACCTAAAAAAGGTGACGCACTCCAATGCAACAATAACAGGACAATTGCATTAATAAGTCACAGCAGCAAAATTTTGTTGAAAAATATTGCTGAAAGAATGAAGTTGAAGTTAAGAGAAGAAGTTGCAGACGAGCGAGTAGGTTTTTGCCCTGGAAGGGGTACCGGAAGCCAGATTCTGAATCTGAAATTGATCATGGAGAAGAGCGGAGAACATCAGAAAGACCTATACCTGTGTTTCATCGATTACTTGAAAGCTTTTGATACTGTTGATCACGATATCCTCTGGAATAACATGAACGATATGAAGTTTCCAAACACATCATCCAACTAATAAAAGCCATGTATGACCAACAACAAGCAACTGTAGGAACCACTTATGGGTTAACAGAATGGTTCGAAGTCAAACAAGGAGTGCGACGGGGTTGCATTCTGTCTCCGCACCTCTTTAACATATATTCTGAAACAATTATGAGAGGTGCTCTGGAGAATTTTGAAAGAACTGTAGATGTTGGAGGATACAAAATATCAAATCTAAGGTACGCCGATGATATAGTTTTGATTGCCAGCAGTATCACTGAACTACAACAGCTACTAGATAAAGTTAGAGAAGCAAGCGAAAAGGCTGGCTTTTTTCTTAATGCCAAGAAAACCAGGATCATGAAGATTCAAAGATAGCCGGCGGTGAATGATGATGAGCATGTTGCAGTCAATGGAGTGGTTGTGGAAAGTATGAAAGAGTTCACTTGTCTTGGAGCTGTTTTGACTAATACATATGATGATTCACCGGAGATGAAAGAGGAATTACCATTGCCAGAAACGCCGCAGTTGCTCTCAATAACATCTGGAGGGACCGAAGCATTGCCTTACGGACGGGGCTGAGGTTGTTGAACTCATTGGTTTTCCCAATTGCATCATGTGGTTCTGAGTGTTGGGTGCTGAAGAAGATAGACAAGAAAAAGATCAATAGTTTTGAAATGTGGTGTTACAGACAAGTACTACGTATTAACTGGACAGAAAAGAAAACGAATGATGAAGTGTATGTGTGTGTGGTGTTTGTGCGCAAGCGTGTGTGTGTGTGTGTGTGTGTGTGTGTGTGTGTGTGTGTGTGTGTGTGTGTGTGTGTGTGTGTGTGTGTGGGTGTGTGTGTGTGTGTGTGTTTGTGTGTGTGTGTGGGTGCGGGTGTGTGTTATTATTATTATCATTATTATAATTATTATTATTACCATTATTATTACTTTCACTGTGACTATTGTTATGACAAAAATGATATAGAGATTATATAAAGATTATAACGATAGGAATATTAAAGCAATGGTCGTAATAAAGATTTGTGGTAGACTTTATAAGACAAGAAATACAAATACCTAAATGCATCCAAATCTATTATAGTCACCCATGAAATCTATTTCCTGTTTTCTTATATTCAGAGAAAACGATTGAAATATGTTGATGGTACACCCTTATAATTATTTTTACAACATCCCACCGTCCCAGCTACAGAATGCGTGCACGAGCGCGCACACACACACACACACACACACACACACACACACACACACACACACACACACACACACACACACACACACACACACACACACACACTGTAACAATCCCGCTCGTAGTACAGTGCAGTACAATGTAGGTTGGTAGTATATGTAAGAGGAAGTTTTAAGATGTCTAGGGGAAGCAGCGGAATAATTACAACAAGTAATGAAAGTAGCTTATATATTAGCTCATAAATTAGTACTTTCTATATATCTTGAGGTTGGTAATATTTGCAGCTTTTATTTTCTTACATTTATACTTGTATGAATCATTTATAATGCATTGTTGATTATATTCAAGATATTGCTTTTTCATTACCATTATAGATTATCTTCTCACTGCAGGTTTATTCAAATTGAACAATATTTCACACATTTAATTATTCCATTAATCATATTTATACATAACACAACGCACAAAATTATAATGCCAATAACATCACTTACTTTCTTTTATGTTTCACCTCAAAAATGAGAAAGTATATACTTCACCAGTATACTTTAGGAGTAATGATAAGGTTCAAGATGTTCAGAAACTTTAATTTTCAAAATTAGTCCACCGTGTACCCGTGTACCTGGGAAAGTGAAGTAATGGCCGCTCAGTCGAGACTCACGTTTTCAGTCCACGTCGCCTCCCAGGTAGACTACTGCGCCCCCCGCTTCGGAACATCGGGTTCGCGAATCCTCATACTCGACGCACAATATGCACACTAGTTTCGAACACGCTTTTTTATCACTTTGGTACGCACAGGCCGTGAATTTGAGGAGAAAGTGTGTGTGTGTGTGTGTGTGTGTGTGAGTGTGGGTGTGTGTTATTATTATTATCATTATTATAATTATTATTGTTGTCATTATTATTACTTTCACTATGACTACTGTTATGACAAAAATGATATAGAGATTATATAAAGATTATAACGATAGAAATATTAAAGCAATGGTCGTAATAAAGATTTGTGGTAGACTTTATAAGACAAGAAATACAAATACCTAAATGCATCCAAATCTATTATAGTCACCCATGAAATCTATTTTTGTTTCTTACATTCTGAGAAAACGATTGAAATT